>NW_015242374.1:0-593 GCF_001447785.1 Gekko japonicus | reverse complement strand
TGGTGATAAGGTGCCTTTGGAAATTGGTTTTCATCATCAGTGGAGAATATGAGCTTCATTGCTTGGATCACCCTCTTCCATATTAACATATCCATCAAGTTGAACATCTAAGCTCCTGTTCTGTATGTTCCCACCTCCTGAAGTGTGGTAGGGGGGTGACAGAAACTGGGGGGTTTAATGTTGCCTTGGTTGTGAAACCTCCTCCCCTGAGAAGTTTGCCTAGCACCTAGTCTTCTAAGTGCAAAGCAAAAACATTTTTATTTGCCCTGGCTTTCTTTTAATTGTATGTCATGATAGCCTTGCACAAATCTACTGCCAAAATTATTCTATTGAGCTTTAAATTCCCATTGGTTTAGCAAAAGCTCTTTTATCACTGAACGGTGTTATATATGCTTATAAAATATGTTCTACTAGTCAGACAGTTTTATTCGCTTTTAAATTCTTTGTTGAAGTTTATGGAATTGTTTTATTGCTGATTGTATTTTCTTATAGTCTTAATATTCTTCTGTACTCAGCAAATTTTTCTCCTTATGTATTATTGATGCATTTTTATGTACTTTAATATTTTATAGTTTAAATTGACTTCTGTTGTA
>NW_015242373.1:0-593 GCF_001447785.1 Gekko japonicus | reverse complement strand
AAAAAAAATGCTCATAATTTTCTAAATCTGTTTCCCGCCCATCTTTTTGTTGCGCCTTTAAAATGCATGTGGAACTGGAGGCAGAAACTTTGCGCCAGGGCACTCATAGGCTGCAGAAGAACACTTCCCTGGGAGTAAGCACTGTTGAATAACGTTAGATCTGCTTAGGATGGCTTCGTTAGTGCCCGAAGTAGAAAATCCACAGGGCAGCCCAACCAAAGGAGTAAAGTAAATACTCAAATAGTGTGTAGTTTGCGTCCTTTTAGTGGTGGTCCCAAAACTGCTGCCAGGGGTGCCCCCTCAGTTCATATGATAGGAAGACTGGCCCTGCAGATGGCTTATTGGTAAAGAATGGCAAAGATTTGCAACAATCAACTCTGGTTGGTTGTGGGTTTTTCTGCAGGTATTACAACCGCCGCTGTTTGTGTGTATCCAGCGAGAGTCGCCGATGCTGTGAAAGCACTCAGGGCTGCCAACTGCGACATCCCAGTCGCTTCAGGTAAGCTTTTCTAATTTATTTGAACAGGGGGCTCCAGACGTTTCAGTTTATGGTACCTTGTCTGTCTGCTAGGATAGTTTTATCCCTCCCTTCC
>NW_015242372.1:0-593 GCF_001447785.1 Gekko japonicus | reverse complement strand
ACAAAGTAGTGTTTTGAAAGAATCTGGTTGGCCATAGGGTGGTTGCTGTTTTTGGCTTCATGGTAAGCATTTTCTCCCAAATTACTACTGTTCCAGAACTTACTTTTGAAGCCTTAATTGCTTTAATACATTAATATTTTGAAACTGCAAATTATAACCATGTTAATAATATTTTAGTTCGTGTTATGTAGGATACCACGGTGTCTTCTCATATTAACAAATCATGCCATCTTTTTCGTTCTAATACATGCTATCTATGTGATGCTATTGCAGCCACCAAAGAACAGTTAATCCCATCAGGGCAGTCTCAGTGTACTGCTTCCCTTGTTTAGGTAACTGTTTGAGTAACTTTTATCGACTTTCTGCTTAGCAGCTTTCAGGTGCATGAGGCAGCTGGTGTTTGTATCTGACTGTGTAAAATACAATGCTTCCCCCATACCTCCGCAGTCTTCCCTTTCATCCCCCTTCTGTCAGGACAAGGAGATCATCATTGCTGGCTGCAGGAATGTTTTTAGGCAATACATTTCAGGTCACCTAATGTGTCCTTTTTGCGACTGAAACATGAGGTGAGCAGAGGTCATTTCGGGGGGGAT
>NW_015242371.1:0-593 GCF_001447785.1 Gekko japonicus | reverse complement strand
CCTCAGAGTCCCTGACCAGATACGTACCTGAGGGATCTGGTGCAGTTGGCCACCTGTGTTATCGAGACGCTTCAAAATACGGCCCAGATATTCACCAAATAAGCCCTTGATTTTCACTCCGAGCACAGCAGTGTCAAGATTACTGGTTGGATAACGTTGTCCGCCTACTCGGTCTGTTAGATTCATGAAACCGATATAAAAATAAGGTCATGTCCCAGCCAAAGTTACCACACTGACTTTGATGGGGAGCGTGTTACGCATATGTACATTAGCTGTAGGACTGAAACTCTTTTGGGAGGGATTGAATATTCGATAAGCCTGGGGCTCATATGTGGATTGTTTTTTTGGGCAGCGGTCTTCAACGTGGGCATTTTGTTTATATTTTTTCCTGGCTTCTTGTTGGAATTTTGTTTGATTATATATATTTTTTTAATCTTGTCATCTTTCATGGTTTCTTTTCGTTGTGCTTGAGACGGTGTCCCACTTGTTGGGGACAGAAGCAGCGTTTCTGCATAGCTTAAGTAAGCACATTTTAATAACGAATTACTTGAAACGAAATTGGTAAATGAAGAGCTGTTCTCTGACTATGACTG
>NW_015242370.1:0-593 GCF_001447785.1 Gekko japonicus | reverse complement strand
AAGCTGTCAGTGCATAATGGGCCTTTGTCTCCCAGATCTCTGCTCCAGAGGAGAAATCAATTCTAGCAGCAACCACTGAGGTTTTCACATGCAGAAGAACCCATGCATGTTTTCCCCCAGTGCAAAACTACCCAGGTGGACCCATCTTTCACTTGATCTGTTCCTCTGTTTTCCTCTTGTTACATAATTGTAAACCTGCACACATTTGTCTCAGTACCACGCCTGAGTGCACAATTTCACTGCAAATCACAATAGATTTCTCTTTTAATATGAATAGTCTGGAAAGATAATACAGATAAGCCAACTTCTGTTCATCTTTCCTGAGGGAGCCTAGTTAGCCCAACATGAACCCCGAATGTGCAGACACAAAGGAAAAAAGAAGACAAAAAAGGTGACCAGGATACAGGGCGTATAGTAAAAACTCAGGCTACGTAAAAACATGACTATAAAAATGGTAACTGGCATGTGTAGAAACAACCGGGCCATTTCACTCATTCTGCATGTACACCTATAGAACAAAAGGTCCAGCTGTGTATGGCAAACATGTTATCTGAATTTATTGTCACCGCCTCAAGGCACAACTTTCTGTCTCA
>NW_015242369.1:0-593 GCF_001447785.1 Gekko japonicus | reverse complement strand
CATTTGGTGTCACAGTGTTATTTCATATATGTATTTTTGCACAGCCTTAGGGGAAGGGTGGTTTTAATCCCCTCACATCATTTAATCCCCTACCTGACTCTGGGTAAAATATTCTCACTTACTGTGCCCCTCATGGGCAAGGAAATGCAATTCCACTATGACAGCTACCGCACAGCTGCAAAGGTGTTCAACAGCTGTTCAAGACAGCTAGTGGATAGATGCACTTACTGGAAGCTCAGCTCCCAGAAGGTCACAGGTGTTAAAAGTGGTAAATTCATCTATAAAATATGTTCACTCCAAAATTGGCAGCATCCCTACCTGCTACCTGATCTTGTAATAGGAGTTGCCAGGGACTAAACCTGCATGCAAGGCAGGTGCTCTACTGCCAAGCCTCTGCCACCTCCGCTTGCATCCTTTTGTTTAAGCAATGAGGGAGAACTGCCCATACATTCATTTGTCAGTATGCGGAGCTGCTCTCATTGGAATGAGACACTCACTAACAATGATGACCACGAACATGGCTAGTCAGGCCTGAAGGTTGTTTTATCAGTGATACAAATGTATCATTTACTGTGGCCATAAGCTTTTTTTTT
>NW_015242368.1:0-593 GCF_001447785.1 Gekko japonicus | reverse complement strand
TTTCCCAGCATCAGGGTCTTCATGCAGGTAGTCATATGTTTTTTCCAGCTGGGCAAATTGCGACTCCTCAGGACAGGTTCTGGCCATGACAATGGTATCACTCCCCTCACGCCATGCTGCCCATGAAAACTGAGTCCCATCACCCCTGTTCATGAGACATATTGGGACCTCCATTCATGGGATCCCCAATGTCACATCTGTATCCAGCCTGTCAGGTAACAGCAAGGACTACTGCCCTAGCTACATACAATCTTAACAAGAGTTAAACTTGAAAAGGAGGTAAATGTGGAGGAGAAAAATGAGGAGGGAAAGGAGATAAGGAGAAACAGGACAGGGTGGCCTGGGAGAAGGTTCCTGCTCAGGTCTGAGACCCAAGCCCTGCATCCAAGGGCAGACTCTGGGATAGGGCTCAGACATAGCCGTGCATTAGTTTTTTCTTTCTTTTTAAATTGAGTTTAGAAAGAAGTAGATTTGTTCATTCAGAAAATTTCTATGCTGCCTTTCTAACAAATCCAGAGTTCCCAAGCAGGCAAATAGTAAAATATTTCAAACATTAAAAAGCATTTCAAATTCATTCATTCATACATACATAC
>NW_015242367.1:0-593 GCF_001447785.1 Gekko japonicus | reverse complement strand
CAATGGCCTCCCTGGCTGGGCCCTCCCCTATCTTGCCCAACCTTCCCCTGAGATTTTAAGAGGCTGCTCAGCCTGCCTGTACAAGCCCCAGGATGACCCAGCTGTTGCCAGCCTCCTCCTCTGGCCTATTCCCAGGTGTAGCCTGCTACCTGGGCCCTGCCTCCCTTCTTAGGGGCACACAAGGCCTGCTGGGCTCTAAGGCAGCTGCTGCCTCATTTCTGGGTGTGGCCTCACCCTTGCCCCTTTCTCCACAGGCCTTGGTCAGGCTATTTGCCTCAGCAGTGACTGGGCCAGGCTGTCCCCTGCCAGCATCTCCTCTGGAGCAGGTGAATTGTATCCTGACACCAACTGATAAGGGTGCTGCTTTCTCTCAGTGGTGAAGGGTTGGAATATCCTCCAGCCCTTTGAATGAGCTACCAGTGGTTCAGAGAGTCGTTGAGTAACATGGTACTCAAGAGACTGGTCTGTGAACCAGAAAAGTTCCCATTTCATGGCTTATGTCTGAGTGTTAAGCAAGATATTATTTGGCCTCCATCTCCCATCTGCGATAAACAGTCAATAATTCTGACCAACAGAGGTCGATTCAGGGGGGA
>NW_015242366.1:0-593 GCF_001447785.1 Gekko japonicus | reverse complement strand
GCCTCAGCAAGTCTTAATCTGGTTCTGGGTCCAACCCAGTTTTGGGAGCAAGTTCTGAATCTCAGAGGCAGGATGTTTGATTCGGATGGTTTCCAATGACAATCTGGAGCCTGATGCAGAGTTCTGGTAAGGTGTGTGATTAAAATCCTGGGCTGACTGAGAGACCAGGGAAAGGAAGAGACACCAGTGATATTCCAGGTTTGTCTTGAAAATGTCTCTTGACGGGTCTGCTATTACCAACATTAGTGGGCCCAATCAAATTACCACCGTGCCAGCATTGTCACCAGCACTGCCTTTCCCCAGCACTCCGTTGCTGAATAAAGTGAATTAACTTAATTCAATAGAGAAGCTGTTGAGGAACAATTCCACACTGATAGAATTAGAGTCATCACAAACAAAATAGGAGTGCTATGAAGGCTTTTATCCTCCACAAATTGCCACCCCTTTCATTGCAGTTTGAGTCGAGGAAATTTCAGTTCATCCTTAAAAGTAGCTCTGATTCCTTCGGGACAAAGTTGTGCATTGTTTGAAACACTGAACCTCAAGCCAAACCCCATGTGCAGTTCAGACTCAATCACTTATTTTTTGTTGTT
>NW_015242365.1:0-593 GCF_001447785.1 Gekko japonicus | reverse complement strand
TGAAATTAAAAATTCTTTTTAGAGGTATTAGTTTGTCAAGCTGACACAGGTGCTTTTATAAGGCCCTAGAACATTGTAGATTTTAGTTGAAGTTGCGAACATATATTTTACTAATATCTGAATAAGAATTTGAATGAACTAATCCAGCTGCATTTATGTTGCTTCCTTTATAGTCATAACAGGCTTTGAGACAAACAACAAGTTTGAAATAAAAAATGCATTGGGACAAAGGGTCTACTTTGCAGCTGAGGAGAATGACTGCTGTACGCGAAACTGTTGTGGGCCGTCACGACCGTTTACAATGAAGATCTTTGACAACTTGGGCCAGCCTGTTATAGAGCTCATAAGACCTCTGAGGTGCTCCAGTTGCTGCTGTCCTTGCTGCCTCCAGGAGGTAAAAGACCTTTTGTTCCTTGGCTTATATTTTGATCCCCCCCCCTTTATGAAGCCAGCATTTTTAATCAAAATGATATGGAATTTGGAATCCCTTCTTATGTATTTGAAATGTCCTTTAGTTAGTTGACCATCAAAATATTTTATTTTTGCATTTTATGTATGTATTGATAGATTGTTAGCCAAATTGCCTTAAATTC
>NW_015242364.1:0-593 GCF_001447785.1 Gekko japonicus | reverse complement strand
ACCATAAACAAGTGTAAAGTAGCTCATCTGCACCAGCCCCAGTGGAGTTATGCTGACTTTAGTAAGCTGAGTATCTGGCCCACAACATCTTTTCCTTTGAAATGAAATGCTCCCAGCTGCAAACTGGAGACTAAAGTTCCAACAGTGCCCATAATTTGGATGCCCAAAGAGCAACTGAGAAAATATAGTTGCTGCCAGGATCAGATACCTTAGTTCAGTGTTGCCCATGAAATATTAACTAAAATTCTAAACAATAACAAAACTCTACAGAGAATTAATATTTTTAATCCAGGTCAAGTTAGTTGTCTTCCAGGGAGCCAACCAGTAGTTAGTAAGGACGTTCAACTTATTGTTTCTGACAAGACTAAATATTATCATTGACAGTGTACTTAGGAGAAATTTGCCCTTGTGTACAGGACTTCCTTCCTAACACTAATTCATCACTTGAGCTTTACACAGAATTGAATTGGAACATGTAGGTTTGGGCTGTGTGCTTGCCACAAGGGTAAATCTAATCTTGTAATCATGAACCTGCAGCATATCATATCTATGCTCAGCTGTGCCTCTGCCAGGGTAACCTTCCACTCAAAAGT
>NW_015242363.1:0-594 GCF_001447785.1 Gekko japonicus | reverse complement strand
AGCCATACATGACTACTGGGAATACCCTCCATTACCCCACATATTCTTCTTGAGTGGGATTGGTGTCTTCTATGGCTTAATTCTCTCTTGAGAAATTCTATTGCATCTTTCTTCTAAGATCTAAAATGTTTGTTCAGAAAGTTTCTGCTTTCCTGCTTTGGACCCTTTCTGTGTCAGATAAAAGAAATGGAAGGAGTCCATGTAAACAGAAGGTACCTTGTGGGGGCAGGATATCCTGTTCTGACAGAACGTCTTAGCTTCTGTATACAGAGCTCCCTGCTTGAGCTGCTTTCTCGTACGACTGCACAGGTTTGTTTATTGAAAGAAAATGTGTCTAAGCACAAAGCGTTCAGCGTGATTTTACAGATGAGTTACTGTTCAGAAAATAAATTCAAATCACGTTAAAACAGCCAGTGATAAACTGCTGACAGTGGTTCGCGACATGTAAATAGTAACAGTTTCACAGTACAAAAACATAATTGAGCACAGGGGTAAGGTGGTTTGGATATCGTGAAAGACTAACTGTAAGCTCTAACCAAAAATAAAATAAAATTGATGTGTGCTGTACTCGAAAGGAAGATGACCCTGAATGTA
>NW_015242362.1:0-593 GCF_001447785.1 Gekko japonicus | reverse complement strand
TGCTTAGCCCTGGAGCAGGAAGTAAAGGCATAAGACCCCACACACAGAGGGCACTCATGCCTGAATTTGCAAGTTTTTCTCGAGCACGCTCCTTGTGAGGCAAATTCCCAGTGCAATAGCCTGGGATGAACACACTGGCCTCCAGAAGGGTGAGACACAGCAACCCCAGCCTGCTGTCTGAGCGGTCACCCAATGCAGGCTTAGCTGGGACCATCAGCTGAAGCCAGAGCTGCTGGTGTACCTGGTCCCATGGTAATGCTGGGTTAACTGCTCCCCTCATCCTAAATTCCTCATCATACTGCAACCATGCAGCCCCAGAGAACTCTGTATAAGCTCTATAGAATGTCTATATATATATTGAAAATAGGGGGCAGCTCTCACTGGCTGAATCCTGGCCACGACTCCAGCATAAATCAACCCCCCCCAGCAACCAGTTGGCCCCTGAACAGTCCACCCGCCTCCATCCAAGTCATCCTTCTCTTTCTTCTCAATGTCCCTAAATAACAGTGTAAAAATGTCCACAAACTCCCCTTTTAGAATCTTCTCCTTCGTTGCTAAAGTCAGGTGATCCCCCAGTGGCATACCTACCTCCC
>NW_015242361.1:0-593 GCF_001447785.1 Gekko japonicus | reverse complement strand
CCATGATGAATTGGAGTTTTATTATGGCTTAGTCTGACTGTACCTTTCATTTAGTAGTTGGTGTCTGATAGTGACTCAAAGAGGATCTTCCCTCTATCTTGTGCATTCTCCACAGAAATGACTAAGTAGTATAGGACACAAACATTTGAATTGCATATTATATTATAAATTGTGCCTTGATTTCAAAAGAGATCAGAGTAACTTATTTACAGCAGGTAGCTTTACAGCAGCTGTCTAAGGCAATATTATTTGATAACAAAAAGTGAATGTAATACCATTTTCTTCAAGTCATAATAATGAGACTACAGAATGTGCAAGAATCAAGCTGACAAAGAGGCTGAAACTACAATAGTGCCCAAAAGTGACTGTGAAGAAACAGCGAAGTCTAGTGATGCTGGTTCCATAGTTGGAATGTATATTACATTGCTACTTAATGTAAAAATGCATTTTAGAGTGATGCAGTGTTACAGCAGGCATAATAATATATTTTCTTTTACATTGTACATCTTGGGTTTGTTGTGCTCAGTCTTATTTCTTGATGTAAAATTTCCCTTTTCTTATTATGACCACTGGTTTTAGTAAATAAAGTACTG
>NW_015242360.1:0-593 GCF_001447785.1 Gekko japonicus | reverse complement strand
TCTCTCTCTCTCCCTGGGAGGTGCCTGTTTTTCTTAAATTAGATATTGTGTTTTGGATTTTCGAAAAAGGTCACACTTAGCCGGCGTGGCTCTCGCTTTACTATCTTGGTACCGAAGCATAGACTCCACCAGCACACCCTTCCCTGCTCTGATCCGCACGTCCTGCCACTGTGATTATGCTAGCAGGAGATGCAACCCTCGTTCCTTATTTATTGCACCATTAAAGATGCATATGTTTATTTTTTGCTTTGTTCATAATGGCCATAGGGAGGGACGGAAAAGTAGCTCTTGCAGGGAGGAGAGCTCTAAGGACACGAGGGAGGGAGCTGGTCGTACTTCTGCACTGTCAAAAGCAATGGTAAACCTGGCATGAGGTCTCAGATGAGCATCCTCTCTTTTCACTGTCTTCCTACCAAGGATATGTAGTTCTCCTGTCTCTTAGTGTGAGTTTGTCTTCAAATGTTCTCTTGGCTCCTCCTCTAGTATCCTCCCTGCTCTGCTCTTGTTTCTCACGGGCTCCTACCAGCTCTGTCTCCAACCCCACCACTCCACAAGCTGTGTGTAAGATTTTTCTTCCATCAAAGCTGACCTCA
>NW_015242359.1:0-593 GCF_001447785.1 Gekko japonicus | reverse complement strand
AAATGCTTGTGAAATGGAAGCTGAATTCTCTGAGCTGGCAGCTAAAATTCTGTACACCAGCGCTCCCTAGCACAGCTTAGAGGGAACACTGATATCAATTAAATGAGGCCTCAACTATAAATAGGAAGAAAAGTCATTTTAGATCTTGCAGCTTAGCTCCATCCTGGATCACGACATGATTTAAGTGAAAAATGATTTAGGGAAATTTCTGGGAGGAAAAAAAAACCTGAGGGGAACAGCCCCTGAAAATGCCTCTCTGTGTGTCCTCTCCATTTTTCCCCTGCCACATGGATAGTATTCTAGCTGCACTTGGCTGACCCTGGAGGGTTATGAAGAAACATGAGAGGAGATGGTCTTGCAGGCATGAAGGTTCTGAATAACTGAAGGAATTATAGGTCAAAATCAGCATATGAATTATGCCCAGAGGCACACTTGGAAAGGGGGGGGGATCCAAACATAGTGTAGAGATACCAAGGACCCACAATGTTACCATATCTTACAAATCATTCCAGTGATTTGTTTTTATATCCTAAGTTCTTAATGCTTTAGATTATTAGCCTGTCAAAGGTTGAGAAGCCAAGAAAATTACTACG
>NW_015242358.1:0-593 GCF_001447785.1 Gekko japonicus | reverse complement strand
TAAATAAATAAAAGCTCACTGTTTTGCCACTAATCAACCCAAGAAAATATATTCAGAAGGATAGCTATTAATTTTTCTGTATTTATTCCCAAATGGCAAGAATACTGCACCATAGGTCTTGTAGTATCTCCTCGCTTCAACAGGGAGTGGGATGAAGAAAAATCTATTTTCCTTTTTTGGCCATTATCACAGTGAAGTTTTTGTGAGACCCACCAGGTCAGAGTAATACTCTCTTAATCCTATGTTCCATTAAGTTCAAAATACAAGACAGTAATGCTTTCAGTGGGTACTGGAAATATGGTATCTCTAGTCTTGTCTCTTACCTAATCTGCATAGAAAACAGCCTTTGATTCCTTCTTAACGTCAGAAACCATGAGATCAGCAAAATAAGAATACAACAGCTACTTACAGAGCAATCCGGGCAGGGGGCTGAAAGTACTCTGGGAGCCAACTAAGCGTTATGCTGGCATTAAGTCCAAGATATGCCTGCATAACTGCCACTTTCAATGGCACAGGCCCCCAGCACTGCACTGTTGCTCACGGTCCATGGAGACAGGCTATGGTGGCTGCCCGTTGCTGCAAGTGAGGCATAA
>NW_015242357.1:0-593 GCF_001447785.1 Gekko japonicus | reverse complement strand
CTACAATGGGAAAGTATTCCTTTATAAACGAATTACGCATTCTCAGGTTCCTCTTGCCGTATGAATAAAGCAACAGTTTTTCACATGGGGGAATTCAAGGAGTCATCACTACATCTACGGAACTCATCACTTCCTTCAGTAGGTTGTTATTGAGTAAGGGCGGCCGAAGAAGTCTTAGAAAATGAGTTCTGGTTCAAACGCAAAATGAATGGTGAACAAAGGGTGAGAAAATAACTTCGTGAAATGGGATTATAAGACGGTACTTTGCTCAGAGGTTGATCCCAATGGGTAGCAGCCACTTCCTATAGCTGAAGTTAAAGCAAAGGTTAAGAGGTGGAAAGTTGTAATGTTATCCCCCTTTTCTAAATCCACTTGGAACACCGAGCAGGAGAGTGTTATCCCCTTCCTTCATAAGTTTCTGCATCCTCGTTCTAAAATCCGCTTCAAGAACAAAATACAAAGTTTTAGAAACAAAGTTTGGTAGACTCCCAACCAAGTTTCCCACATCACCAATGCCGACCATAGAAGTCTGAGCATTAACCACAAGGAGACCACTAGAACTGAGTTCCACTTTAATTAACATAACCAACATT
>NW_015242356.1:0-593 GCF_001447785.1 Gekko japonicus | reverse complement strand
CTTGACTCCTGCTTGCAGAATCATCATTATGATGTGAATACTTTATTCACTAAGCCATTTAATATAAGAGCACAACACCAGAGAAGCTCCTGGTTTTCTACAGGTGGGAGACTTTCCCTCTAGCATAGTCAGATTGCTCTTTTTCCTTATAAAATCTATTATTAGTAAAAAGCAGTGCTTCACACTGCAGGCTGGCAAACTGGACATCCCCCTTCCCTGGTCACTGCCATTCTTCTCCTGGCCCTTTGCCCAGATCATTGCTCAAAATGGCTTGTTTTCCACTATTCCCGGACATATGATGATGCTTTGCTCCAGTATTTTTTGTCGGGAACTTCGTCCAGAACAGACAGTGGGGAGGCCAGCACAAAATGCACTGTCAAGTTCTTTTTTAAAACTTGGCTACACAAAAGCTTAATTTTCCCTCAGAGTAAAAATCCATACATAGACTATAAGGTCTAACACCATCTCAGAGTAAGTGCATTTTTCTTCTTATGAGGTGTCTTGCTTTGCTTCTGATGGGTGTAACAGAGATTGTCCATCTAATATAAGAAAACCATAATAAGCTCTTTGCTGTGAGGGAAAGACATGGTTTC
>NW_015242355.1:0-593 GCF_001447785.1 Gekko japonicus | reverse complement strand
TCCCAGATCCTTAGTCTGATGCTGCGGTGACAAGGAAATCCCTGAGTTCTCATTGGCCGTGAAGCTGTGAGAGACACAGCACCTCTGTGGGGCAGGGGAGGGGACCCAAACCGGGCGATCCTTCATGAGTGTGTTAGGTGCTCTAAAGCATGGGTGCTAGACCAGCTAGAAGGGCCTCTCCCCCACTTTCATGGGGCTTCTTGACCCACCCTCTCATAAGGTGAAGTGCTGGCCCTTGAAAGTGCACGTCTTCTTTTCTTTGCTGGAGCCTCATTCTGTCGAGACCTCCCGTCCCTGTTTCCTGGAGAGGCTGTCGCAGTTGGAGAGGAGGCTCACTGGCTCACAGCTGTATGAAGGAGGCAGACAGATGGGGCAGGTGAGGAGCCATCCATCATGCCACTGTCCCTAGAGTGAAATTGCCAGCCCGGGTACGGAGCACCAACCTTGATACACGCTTGCATGCAGGATACAGCTGTGCAAATGGGAGAGCAATCTTCATGCTCGCTTTCCCAACCGGGCCTTGCATCTTTTTATAAAAATGAAATAAATCTTCTTGCTTACAACAAATTGAAATACAAACAAACAAAATAAAA
>NW_015242354.1:0-593 GCF_001447785.1 Gekko japonicus | reverse complement strand
CCAGTGATCTGCCATGCCTTCTGAATTTCAAGATGTGCTTTCAGTCATATCTAGTGGCTGGAAATATACTGGCATCTACAAAACCAACACATCAACGCCTAGTACATTTTCATCTCTTCTGTCCCTTCTACAGTATCTGTGTTTTTAAAGACACCATAACTTATTTTAGAACATTCCTATCCCATTAAACATATCTAACCTCTTAGAGATCCTAGACCTATCCATTCTATGTCCTACAGACTCACGGTCCTTTCAAATATGGTCTTCAGCTTATGCAGGGACACCGCAGGTCTTGACGCTACATTTCTCCAAGCTTTAGTTTTATAGAGAAAGCATCAGTGCACACTTTACATACTTCAGATGCTTGTATACTTACTAGAATGGGATCTCTGTATGCACAACAGGGAAGGAGGAATTCTCTTGAACCCCAACAGAAAGCACAGTGTTTTGTATGATGGGGCTGAAGACATCTGGCAACCTGAGAAAGGACCTTCTCGGTCCTGGTGTTGAAATCTGGAACTCCTTCTCCTAGGAGATTCATCTGTCTCTCACTAACATTGTCTTCCATCAGTGGGTGAAGACTTTCAGGGGGG
>NW_015242353.1:0-593 GCF_001447785.1 Gekko japonicus | reverse complement strand
CAACAGTAAAAGACAATACTGCTGAATGTTGACTTGTAGTTCGCTTGGGATGTGAGAACTGCAAGCTGTAGCGAAACGATCTTCCCCCTATCTGAAAATCTCCGTGGCTAGCTATGTGTCGCCTGCCTGATTCTGGGTTCTTCCGGCCACACCTGCCGTTCCTGCAACGTTTCCCCCAGGTTGATGTTTCACCGCACAGCTTGGAAGCCAGTGCTTCCCTCTCCGATTTTCATTAGGGTGGAGCTTCCAATAACTTGTACCGTCTTGTTCTGCAGAGAACAATCTGGGTTCAGGAAGGAATAGTAGAGCGAATGAGAAACAAATATTGCCAAGAAAGGTATGGGTGTGTGCAAAGGCATGTCCGTTCTTCAAAGTATGATTCGGCAGTGCGCTGAAAGCTTGTGTTTAATTTCAAGTGTGTGTTTGGCATCAGAATGCCAAACATATTGGGCCCAATTCTGTCCTTTAAAGTCCTGTGGATCTCATTGGGTGAGTTAAGCACACCTTACATCTCTCTCATTAAAACCTCTGGGATTTTTAAATATGGTTTCTTGGGTGGATCACGCAGAGGCAATTTCCACTGTTCATGTCAC
>NW_015242352.1:0-593 GCF_001447785.1 Gekko japonicus | reverse complement strand
CGCGATCCCCCCCGAAAGGACCTCTGCTTTCAGGTCAGGATTCTGGAACAACTGTGATTTGTTAAGGCACTCGGTTTGGACATCGTGAATTAACAGCCACTTGAAGACTTTCCCATTTCTGCACTGCATGCATGGGGAAAATGTTGCCCCATTTTCATCACAACATATTTGTTATACATTTTAAGTAAGACCAGACAGTGCTAGGGGCGTACATTCGGATCTACCCTTACTGGTATTTTCCAGGTATATTTTGGCTTCCCAAATGTATCCAGGTTTTTTTGGGAAACCAGGAAAAAATTCTGAGAAAATATGGGACATTATTTGGGAATTACCGGTAGATCTGGAAACAGCTGAGAGGCAGGAGCAGATTGCTTCCCCCTTTCAGCTGTTTGTCAGGCTTCTACTGCAGAAGACAGCCCAAGGATCAGCTGTGCCGGGGGGGGCAGACTGTTCCCGACTGTGCCCCCCGGCTCAGCTTCGGGCTGGCCTCTCGGGCAGCACAGTTTCAACCAGGCTGCACAAGAAGCCGGCCCCAGAAGGCTGCTGTGCTTCTGGGAGCCATTTCTAGCCACAGCACAGCAGATCCTGGGGCC
>NW_015242351.1:0-593 GCF_001447785.1 Gekko japonicus | reverse complement strand
CTAAATACTAACCAGGGCCAACCCTACTTCCAAGCTCCAAGGATCTCGGGTGAAGCCAGGCTATCGTGTCTTAAAAGTCGCTCGCTTGTCAAGACTGATCAAAGGAACTAAACTTCTCTACCCCAGAACTGTAATCCCAGTGGGTTGGGTCCTATAAAGCACAAACAGACATTCAGAAAGAGGATCTCTCCCCCTTCTGCCTGCTTCTCTTGCCACCCCCATAGGATTTTTTTAGCCAGTTCCTCCTCCTCAGTGCAACCCACTTCCCCCCAAAGGTCTCCTCACCTTTTCAAGAGGAATGGGCGGGTACAGGGGAAAGAGAGGGAGATCCAAGTGTGAGAACCTATCCACTTCACAGTTGGTGGGATTTAAGCCACCCACTGGTGAAAAGGAGAGGAGGTGTCCCCCCTTTGACCACCTAAACAGGCTGTTCTAGCAATCACAGTGATTGCATGGACAAAAGCCCTGTGGGACGGGGTGGGGTGGTGATTGGGCAAGGGTGAGTGGGAAAGCTGGCAGGATCCAACCCACTGTGTGCAATTTCAGAAGCTCAACAGGAGGCTGGACCATTCACCTGTTTATAGAGAAACCAT
>NW_015242350.1:0-594 GCF_001447785.1 Gekko japonicus | reverse complement strand
TAGACATTATAACTTCAGCTCCATTCAGCATCAGATGTCATAGGAAGGTGCTTCAGATGTCATAGGGGGGATTGACTCGGGCAGTAATTAAAGGGTCCAGCGGATCAGGGCTCTTCCACCATACAATGTCAGTTGTTATCACTGATAGCAATGATGGTCGTGGTGGTAGTGGTAGGGGAGGCGGTTCCAAAGGCCTGGTGGAAGAGCTCCGTTTTACAGGCCCTGCAGAGCCGTAACAGGTCCCGCAGGGCCCTGATCTCCGGGAGCTCATTCCACCAGAGTGGAGCCGCCTGAACATATGTATCTGTAACATCGGAGCCCTTACTGCCATATAGTACCAGCTTTATAACGGAACTACCCACTTGTGGGGAGGGAAGGTGGCATGGTATAACCCAAACTTGTCAGATTTTGGAAATATGAAGGATCGTTATTGGATGGGAGACACCAAACAAGGCTCTGCGGAGGAAGGCAATGGCAACCACCTCTGCTTATCACTTGCCTTGGAAGCCCCTTGCTTGGGGTCACCATAAATTGGTTGCGGCTTGTTGGCAGTTATGTCCATACCCATTTGTTAGAACAATTTCTGTAGCAAAA
>NW_015242349.1:0-593 GCF_001447785.1 Gekko japonicus | reverse complement strand
ATAATCAACATCCATTTTTGTATCTCTTACAGTTGAAAAACCTTATAAACCACTCTAGGTAGCTAATCATAACTGTTTAAAACTAACAAGCTACTCAACCAACATTTTTATATCTAAAAATGCACAGCAATCATTGCCGTTTAAAGCAGCTCTGATCCCCTTCAAACCTTCCGTTTGTATTTAGCAGGCATTTTCTTCTTCACTGCTGAACACAGTTTATGTGTCTGAGCGTACAAGCTTGCTAGGTTCTGATGGGGGCAGCGATGAGGCTTCCAATCTTCTCTTTTGCGACTTAAGTGTGGCATCCATTGGGACCTCCAAATTTAACGATCTAAGCAGCGTTCTTTCTTCTTCTAATGAGGTGTTCCTATGTATCTTCCCCATGTGGGTGAGTTGTAAAATGAAGGGCGAGATCCATTTGTATCGTCGGTCGGCCCCCATAAGGCGTGCAGTAATCGGCTTTAGTTCCCGCCTTTTCTCCAAAGCCTCCGGTGGTAGATCTTGGTAGATTTAGATTCTTTCGCCATTGTATTTGAGGTGGCCTTGATGCCTTGCCGTTTGCAGAATCAGATGTTTAAATCTCAAATCTAATA
>NW_015242348.1:0-593 GCF_001447785.1 Gekko japonicus | reverse complement strand
AATGAGGTGCCTTGGGGCATAATGGCAAACTGGAGTTTGGTTCAAGCATTCCAAAATAAGGAAACTTTCCATTGCGTTTCATATATAAGTGGGGGGACAGGCAGAGCATGTGGACATAGCAAAGAAGCCATGTCCATTAATACCTGTTACAAACAAACAGTGATTTGCTGTAATGCCTGAATACAGCCTAACTGATATCTTATTTGGGGTAGGGAGGGGTACTCTGATGCACAAAATTGTGTAGATAATGTCCAAAGAATTACAAATCCTCATTCTTTACACCATATGACTTTCAGTGCTACAACATGAAATGATTTATATGCAGGATCTTACACAGCAATTCAGCTTACATTCCAGGAGGCAAACCCTGGTCTCCTCTCCTCTTTCATAAAATATATCATTATGGTTTGTAAGGAATCTTTAAGAATGAGCACAGTTACGTTTTAAATAATGTGCAATTTTTTTATCAAGAACACATAGAAACAAATCAAATTTCACAGAAAGGGCTATAAAATGCCTTAGAAAAGTCAGAGTGAGGACTGATAATTGAATTTTCTCTCAGGTTAGAAAATGAGAACAGTGGAGAAAAGTGG
>NW_015242347.1:0-593 GCF_001447785.1 Gekko japonicus | reverse complement strand
CTACTTTTTGCCTTTCTTTTTGCCATCTTAATTGCACCTATAATGTTCTAGATTCAGTCTGCGGTATGTCCACATAAAGATATCAAGTAACAGGGCAGGCAAAGATCTCTGCACGAGACCTTGGAGAACAGCTGCGGCTCCAAGTAGACAGTATACTGAGCACAACAGATTGGCAAACAGACTAATTCAGCATTAATGTAGCTCCTGTGTTAGAGCAAGTTCATGCACAGAAAGATGGGGCTATTGTACCTTTAGCAGCTGTACAGAAGAGGGCCTTTTGACTCATGTAAGGATGAGAAAAGCAGCACAAAATTAAATCCCCTCTTCTTCACAACTAGTAAAGACTCCCCTTTGTATCTGGGTCACCCTAGGACTACACTGCTATGCAGTACTGAAATCATTCCTCTAAGCCCAGCACAAAGCCAGTCCTATGTACATACAGTTTAATAAGTCATAAAAGAAAAATGTCTGCTTAATTTTTGAGATGGCATTATTTGACCTTACCACGGAGAAGTGATCACAGACTTGGCTGACCTCTGATAAAGTGTTCCCATGCCTGTCCACCGCTCAACCCTGTGCTTGGGCCCTGATCC
>NW_015242346.1:0-593 GCF_001447785.1 Gekko japonicus | reverse complement strand
CCCACGAAGGCTCCTGACTTGAGCCCCCTGCACTGTGGGAAGGGGCCGGACTGTGGCTGCGCCTATGCTCCCTGGGTGATATCAGAATGGCCCCTGTTTTTTAATAGTCCTCATTCTTGCTACACAATCCTGTTTTGCTAGCATGACCTTGTGTTTAAGCCAAGGTTCTGAACTCGCATTTAGGACAGCAACTGGCACACTTAACAAACAAGAACACCACAGTGAAAGAAGCCAGTGGGAATCGGCCTGTGAAAGGGATGGATGGAGAGGACTGGGAGGGTCCCTGATCAGGCAACCTGCTGCCCCTCTAAGCCACAGTCGGGGTGATGCCCACATTGAGTCTGAGGAACTCTGTAGACCTGGGAAAGCAATGCTGCTCACTGGGCCACATTTGCAGACAGGGAGCTGGGAGTCCATCCACGCAGGGAGGACAGGAGTAGCTCACTCACACGGCAGGGGGCCAGATTAGATTTCTGGCTGGGAAAATGAATTATGGTGACACGAGGCTTTGAAGGGAATGAAGAAATGAAGAGCCAAAGAGGGCACAGCACTAATGTCAGTTATGTCGTCCATAGCAACTAAATATGCTATTC
>NW_015242345.1:0-593 GCF_001447785.1 Gekko japonicus | reverse complement strand
TAGCAATATGGAACACTGGTCCTCAGATACAGTTGTGTGGTATAGCTGTTAGACTATCTGAGCAGGATTTGGGACACCCAGGACTGAATCCCCAGTAAATAAACAATTGTACACTGAGAGAGTACATTGATTAAGAAGGTGCATCTGAGACTGCCAAAGAACATGGCCTCAGAAGGTCTATACTAGTTATGTGTGAAAAAGGCAAAATCCATTCCTTCAGACAAAAAGTGGGACCTGTGCTGAGAATGTTGCCATTATTTTTGTTTTGTTTTTAAAATATATTACAACAAATGCTCTTAAAATACCCTGCTTCCCCCTCTTTCTTAGTTTTGGATCTGCTGAATGTTGTCCACTCCACTCCCCAATTCTCTACCTTCCCTTATTGAAATCTGACATGGTATTGCTAGGGTCAGAATACTTTGGTTTGTAAACATAGGTCTTGGATGGGGGACACAAGTGTTTCATACTCCCATATACCCACTTCTTCCTTCGAAAATCGCCTCCTCTTAATACCACATAACAGAAGAAGTGAGAATCAATCTGAGTTTCAAGAGGTGGTACATATATTTCTGCCTCCTTCCATATTAGTCTGG
>NW_015242344.1:0-593 GCF_001447785.1 Gekko japonicus | reverse complement strand
CCTCCTCTTCCCATTCAGGTTTAGTCAGTCTGGTTTAATTTTTACTTGGATTTCTGCATTAAAGCATTTTTCTGTGTTGGAGAGTGTTAATTTATTTTCTTTTGGTGCCTCCTCTATTAACAAGTGCCATTGGCTTGACCATGGGCCCAGCAATCTCATGGCTGAGTGACTGTCAGGAGTCTCAAGTTCCCCAACAATTAGTTGAGCAATGCTCAATGTCTACTGCTCCCAGGCAGTAGGTTGGACTGTGTCCTCCAGTCAGTTTGCTGGTGCCCAGCAGCCTTGAATGCCAGCTGCCCTGTCAGTCATCAGGACCTTGTGTGAAGCAAAGGCAAACTCATCACACGTCCTACAATGCTCCAAAGCCACATTTGTGGGGGACCACAAATACAGACCTTGTTCCAGGAATTATTTGGTTGCAGTGGTTGCAGATTCTCCACTGCAAGAGGAAAATGCCTCACCACTTCTATTGACTTGTGCAACCCAGTTGAAAGGATTGCAGTCTCCCCGTGGGAGGAAACCCTCCTCCCATGCCTGGTGGCACTAGGTGCAATACTAACATTTTGAAGCTGCCTTATCCTGAATCAGACCAT
>NW_015242343.1:0-593 GCF_001447785.1 Gekko japonicus | reverse complement strand
GAAGTATCTGTGCAACACTGTAGGTATGTAGAAGTTACACTGAAAAGTGGTTGTTGTGCAGTTGAGTATATAAATTGGAATGTACAAGGTTACGTCTTTTGTTTTCAGATAAACATGTAGGCAGTAGAGTATTCAGCCTCTCAGAGATCAATAATGGTAATGGATCACTTTATTCAAAGTTATGCAAGTGCCAATTAATTTGAACAAACAAACAGAGATAATGAGATGTTGTCGATGGGGGATGTCGAAAGGCAAGAAAAATGAGCAAGATGGGGAGCTGTAGAACTAGTAAAATAGGCAGATGTTCAAACAGCCACCAAGCCAGTGACAAACTGCCCATCAAGATGTGGGCATATGGCAAGCCCAAAGCAATGGTACATCCAAGCTAAGTCTTGAATGGCTATAAAATGTTGGTACTAAAATGTGTTTTGGAAGTAATATAAATGGCAAGGGAGATGGGTGGTATGAATATAAAATGCACAACAAAAGCAAGTTGTTGCAGAGATAAATCTGTGTTATGTGCACAAGGTCCCAGGTTCAGTCTTTGGAATCCCTGGTTAAAAAGGATCAGGTAGTAGGTGATTTGGAAGACC
>NW_015242342.1:0-593 GCF_001447785.1 Gekko japonicus | reverse complement strand
TGGGGATTTGAACCTGGGTCCTCCAGATCTGAGCCCAGTACTACAACTGCTACACTACGATGGCTCTCAGCATGGAATCAGTGCTTCTGAGAGTGGAATGAGAAATGCTTCTGCCTGTATGGTACATCCAAATACCATCGGTCAGCAGTGTAGGAGCATGAAGTGGGAACACATCAGCGAGTGCCAAATCCATCTTCAATCTTGCTCCATCTATAAACCATTTGTCACAGACAGATTCGCTGTTCATAAGATGCCAAGAAATAATCAAATAATGGCCTGCAATTAAAATGTCTTCCTGGTGAGATTAGACGCGGGCCATTAATTAACAATATCATAGCTACAATGGCAAAGACCAATAACTGGATTAATAGTATCATAAATCTAAGTTATTTCATTCTAACAAGGGAAATGCCTACCTAAGCCCTGTTTACATAACATTTCTAAAGTTCATCATTCATTTAGATCAAATTCCTTTGATATATTGCTTGAAACTTTCAGCTGAGTTGATATTCACACATGCATAGAGCTTGGGGGCTGCTTAAACATGGTGCACATCCATTCTGCTGGGGAGAACATATGTTCTTTTCTCCATA
>NW_015242341.1:0-593 GCF_001447785.1 Gekko japonicus | reverse complement strand
TAAAGGAGACTTTTTGGTTCTTTGAATGGAATATACAGTGTTGTCTGTTGTCGTTTAAGCTGATCCTTTGCATTCAGTGTTCAAAACCAGCATGCATAGTTTGGGGAGTTATAGCTTCACATTCAGATTAAATATTCTGTGCTATTCTGAATGCCTTTTTTATGGACATAATTTCCTCTTCCAACACTCCCATCTTCTCATTTAAATGTCTTCGACCTTCATGCAGTGTGAAGGATGACTCCGTATTCAAAAGATATGCACGGGCCATTTTTGGAAATTAAAGTGTGGCTTTGTATCCAGGGCTAACCAGTCCGGTCTTGTCATTTCTTCAGACTGTGTGTTATTGCTCCCTTTCAAAGCATTGTAATTATTTGTTCAAATGCAGCTCGTGCACTTTTGCACAGTTTTCAGTCTGTCTGCCAGGGCCTAAAGTGAGGGTAGGATGTCCTTCTCTGTGCTGCTGTTCCAGAGGTCTGAATCTTTTTGACAAAGTCAGCACTGCTTGACATTTCTGCTGCGGGTTTCAGATAGTGCCGTTCCTGCTTCTCAGGTCTGGAACCCCAAGCCAGATGGGAGGGACAGTGCTGGGCTTC
>NW_015242340.1:0-606 GCF_001447785.1 Gekko japonicus | reverse complement strand
ATCATTTCAGACTTGGAGCGGGACTCCAGAGGTTCTGAAAGAACAGGTCTTGGGGACAATATTCCCTCTAAACTGTGGAGTCTTGTGAGCAAAAATTCTACTTTGTGAGCGACTGGCATTAAAGTTGTGAGCGAGCGATTGGGCTGCTGCACAAATTAGTTTCCTCTGGAGCCCTCCGTCCTGAGCTAAAACAAAAATGTGTGAGCTGGAAGCTAAAAAACTGTGAGCTGGCTCACACTAACTCAGCTTAGAGGGAACAGTGGTTGGGGAACTTATGGCCACCTGATTTTGCAGAGCTTTCCTACTGCAGCTGTACATCTGAGTCTCATTGCATTCTCTCCCCGGCTAATCCCTTATCATTCTATACCTGCAGCTGCCAGAACCAGGATCCCTTCCCTCCCAGGATCATGAATCTGCTCACTCTCTCCCTTGTTGCCGTCCTGGTCGCCACAGGTGAGTCTTCCTTGATGACTAAGGGAGAGCAACAGGGGCCTCAACCTCTGGGCCTAACCTACCGTGCAGAGATGTTGTGGGCCATGCTCCCTCTAAGCGGTGCAGTCTGGTGAGCAAAAATCCTCACCTTGTGAACTACTGGCATTAAAGTTG
>NW_015242339.1:0-593 GCF_001447785.1 Gekko japonicus | reverse complement strand
CAAGGTCAGCCAGAGAGCTTCATGGCAGGTGGGGATCTGAACCCAGACCCTAAGCCTACATTCTACCACTACACCACAATGGTCTCAAGTAGAGTTGCCAGCTTTGCACCAGCAAATCCTAGGAGATTTAGTGGGCGGTGCCCACGGAGTGTGGAATGTCCGGGGATGTGACATCATGTCCTCTGTGACGCTCCAGGAAGTTCCCCAAACACTATGGTAAAAATCATAGAGGTTGGGCAAATCCCTAGCATGTCACCATTGATGCTATTTCCTTCCCTTTTTTTCTTCTGCTTCTCAAATCATCACAGGCAGGGGATTGGCGGCAGGGCAAATGGCAAGCCTCCTCTCAGCAGAGAGGCAGATTGTTAACAGATCTAAAATGATCCTTACCAGCAACAACATGTAGGAATAACATGCTGTGCACAACATGGCACATTTAGGTTTTCATGCACACAAGAGAAAAGATGCACCCAGAGCCATTCAGATGTTTAGCAGCTGAAGACCTGGGGGTTACTGGGTGGCCGAAGCCTCAAGAAAGGGGATTTGTCTAGGATGATAAGCGGGAGGAGTCAAACGTTTAAGATTATTATGCA
>NW_015242338.1:0-593 GCF_001447785.1 Gekko japonicus | reverse complement strand
ACACAACTTTTAGAGTGAGGCTAAAAACTGCCCACTCTATGTGAACTCCCCCCCCTTATACAAAGCTACAAACATGAATTTATAAAAAACGTCCCAAAAAGAAGTTTAGTTAGCAAAACATTATAATATAACCATACACAATGCTTTCATGCTTTTTCTCTGTTGCTTAATGAGTTTTAAGAACTACAACTTCACACGTTGCATGGTAAGTAATTTCCCCCCTTCCTTCTCTTTTTATGTGAGTTCTCACTTCTTAAACCAACAATGCCAACCTCGTTATCCAACTTACAACAAAAACCTTTAAAACACACTTTTCCAATAACAATGAAGTAAACCACGAATAATAACTACAGCCCACATGACTATGATCAATAAGGAGACTGTTAGACACTTGATAGGATCAAGGAGGAGCACACGCTGGAACCTTGATCTCTTGAGGTGGTGGCGATAGTGATTCATGTTGTCTTTTTTGAGATTTAAGTGAAATGTCCATGGGGACCTCTAGATTTAGAAGACAAAACAACGATGAACCTTCCTCTAAAGTTGTAACACGGTAAGTTTTCCCATTGTGTGCCAGTTGCAAAATAAACGGC
>NW_015242337.1:0-593 GCF_001447785.1 Gekko japonicus | reverse complement strand
GCTTGGCCAATTACTGGTTAATAGCTTGTCTGAGAAGGTCGATGTTTTGTCAGTGGAAGCTGTTGGTCCATGAAAAAGTGGAGGAATTTCTCTGGATTTTTCAATAAGATACCCATCAGTATTTGAATAACGTAACACCCTCTAGCCTCCAGGAGAAGGGGGCAGGCCAGAGAGAGAGGCAGAGAGAAGATTTCCTAGCTAAAATTCCCTAAAACTGATGCAGCCTTGTCCCTTGGGGGGAATCTTTCAACTCTTTCAAATATTAGAGTAGTCACTGATCTTTGAAGATACTGACGGTGATAGATCTGGGTCCCAAATGAGGGACTGTTAATCCAAAAGTCACACTGAGGCAGTGAAAAATGTCCAAGACCATTTTATTGTGTCATGGCCAAAAGAATCCTTCCTAACTTTAGAAGTTACAAAAGGATTCTTCTATACTTTTAAAGTATTTGCCTGTCTCTTGGTGGCTAACTAATCATCAACAAATATGGACCCTCCGTGCCCTTTCTGTTGCTAAAAGATTTATATTGTAACACTGGTGAGATAAATGCCCAGTGGATTGAGGACTTTACAATCTTATCAGCATTTGAACA
>NW_015242336.1:0-593 GCF_001447785.1 Gekko japonicus | reverse complement strand
TGCTGCACAGGCATATTGTTAGGGTAAACTGGAGGAGGGGAGCCAACCAAGCACACTGTGCTGAAACCCCTACGGAAGGACAGGATAATGATGGAAAGACTGATGCTCTAGGCCAGCAGTGCACTGGTAACTTGCAGAGTGTAGTTTTCAAACCCCACACCCCACAGCTCTTGTAAAGGAAGGAGAGGAGGCCTTTTAGACACACGCAGAGGGCCCTGATCCCTGCTGTGAAAAACCTCAGCTCATCTCTACGCCACCCATGGAAGGAATGTGACAGCTCACAGTCCAAAGACAATTGAGCCCCGAGCCTCTCGTTCAGAAATCAAGCCATCCTCCGTCACACACAATTTGGCATTTTTAGGGGAAAGGATCTATCCCCATTGCCCCAAACCAAAACAAATTATACATCAAAGCTTTTCCAAATGTTAAGGAACAAACTGCTTTTGTTTGTGAGCAGTGTTAAAAAAAAGAATCTCAAAACCCAAACTGTGTCTTTCCCTTAAGCTGAAAGGGCTTAATTTGTGCCAAGGCTCATCAGAGCTGAGAGTTAGAACCTGCTTTCAATGTCCCGGCCAGAGGTCATTTCGGGGGGG
>NW_015242335.1:0-593 GCF_001447785.1 Gekko japonicus | reverse complement strand
ATTTGATGCAGACTCCATGATGCACATTCAGAATACCTTCATACACTCTAACAAGTCAGGCTGAAGTTAATTGGCCAGCCTGGTTTCCTTGGGACACCCATGGACTGGAGCCAAGGGAAACATCAGAGGTAGCATATAGCTGATCTCTAACTATGCACTGCAGTGAAAGCCATTTGTGAGCCTGGCTACCTGGGTACATTCAGCCTATTAAAAGTGGTTGGACTCTTCTCATAGACGAGCAGAGAAAGCTGGAGGGGATTGTAGGCAAACACACAAGGAAGCAAAACATTCTTTTCTCTGCCTACTGTGCATTTTTGCCTGTTGTTTCGTTTCTACGTGTCCTTCCTCCTTTCCAGTTCTACATCTAAGAGCAATCAAACTCCTAAAGAAGAGAATGGATGAGCAGAGTTAAATAATAGATGGAGAAAGGTGGTCAGCCGTTCTTATGTCCCTGGGTGTCTTCCCACAGTTTCTCTCTGTTTCTGAGGATGCTTCAGAATTCCCAGAAATCAAAGCCTGCCGTATGCATAGCTACATTTTACAGGAGGGGTATAACAGGCAGTCTCCGTGGAAAGAGCTAGGGCTGGTTTTAA
>NW_015242334.1:0-594 GCF_001447785.1 Gekko japonicus | reverse complement strand
TGGCCCCTTCCAACTCTGTGATTCTAACTTCTGACTTCATCTTGACCGCCGCCGCCCCAGCATATAAATGCATTTCGGTTTGAAAGACCCGAATCCCTGCGCTTAAAACCATTCTCCGAATTCTCTCTCTCTCTCCCCCACCCCCCGCCCTGCTTAAATAAGAAGTTTTGCAGTTGCATACTGATCGACTTCTTTTTTCCTCATTAACATGCATGTCTCTTCTAATTAGTGTTCTAATTCACACTGGGTAAACAGCTTCTAACAGCTACTTTCCTCCCATTAATCACATAAAATATAGTCTTCATAATCAAGAAGGAAATTGGAAACTTGGGGAAGGCTCGTCTGATGCATGGCGGGGACTCACTCATTCCGCTCGGAAGCAGAAGGAGCCGGAGAGGCCGAATTCCCCGCCGTGCCTGCAGTCAGGGGCACAGCTTGGTCGAGCCCGCGTGGTATAATGCTTCGTTTACTGAACTAGGCCTGGAGAGACCTGGATTCGAGCCCCCCACTCTGCTGTGAAGCTAACTTGGGGGCCTGTGGTCTAGTTGCTCTCCTACAGTGCAGTCTACCTCGTAGGGTTGTTGTGAGGATGAA
>NW_015242333.1:0-593 GCF_001447785.1 Gekko japonicus | reverse complement strand
TTGCCTTTTCCACCACTGCAGCACACTGGATTGGCACTCCTTCCTGGGCCCCCATTTTCCAAAGCATTTCTTTATTGTGCGGCTGCCGGCGATGTTATGCCATTTCTGTTGCCTCTTGGAGCCGGTTCAGATGATACTTTGGCCAACAGTTGGCAGGGTGTCGTCATCCCCTTTTCGTTTTCTTCAAGGAAGTGCTTTCTGCTGCGAAGGCAACGCCTCTAACCAGCAACCGAGCGGTGCCACTCTGTGTATTTTTCCTGAGAATCGTCGTGGAACGTGATTGTACAAATGTCATGGGGACGCTGGAGAATACCCATGGCGTTACCAAGCAACCAGAGAACAACATTTCCTTTCCAGTACCATTGGGTCACAGCAGGTGTAAGCAATGACAGTGAAAATGGTGGTCTCAGTGCCTGAATAAATAGAGTCTGCTTAAGGAGTTACTTGCTTCTCAGCCCGTTGACTTAAATGGACTTAGAAGGACATCTCTCTCTTTAAGATTGCCCTGTTAGAATGCGGAGTTACTTCAGACTGAGCTCGTAGATGTCAGTGGAGGACCTCTGCATAGGGTTGCTCTGTTAGTATTGGATGTC
>NW_015242332.1:0-593 GCF_001447785.1 Gekko japonicus | reverse complement strand
GGCACATTACTAATCGGCAAAAAAGATGCCAGGAGACAATTAAATGATCAGAGCTTTACCTGCAATAGAAAAGTTATCTGGCCAAGGCGCCTGCAGGACGTAAGATTTATCTACAGCCTGGAGAGAGGAGACTCCGTTCCTTATAACGGTTGGAGTGTTATGAGTTGTTAACTGCACCTCATTACGCTGGTTAAGCGCCGTGTCCGTTTGCATGCTGTGAATGGCTCTGGCGCTTCGTCTGTCTCTCTCGCTCTCCCCCCCCCCCACTCCCTGCTTAGGCAGTGTGGCAAGAGCCCAGCGTGGACGTGACATTCAAAACAGAGAGACTTCTCAAATTACCTAGTGGCAAATCAGGATTTTGGAAAGGACACAGAATGGGAGCCAGTGCCACAAACCAGCCTGACTGCCTGGCAGGGTTGCCAACTTCCATGGTGGGTCCTGGAGATTGCCCAGTCTCACAACCGATCTCCAGAGAACAGAGACCAGTTCCCCTGGAGACAATGGCTGCTTTAAAGAACCAGAGGAGTTCAGCCCTGTTCAGTCTGTTGCGGCAAGATAGTCAAAAGCCCAGTAGCACCTTGAAGACGAACAAA
>NW_015242331.1:0-593 GCF_001447785.1 Gekko japonicus | reverse complement strand
ATATCTTCAAAGCCACTAAAACCAAACAAAAAATAAAACGCATAGTTTCGCCTGCCTATGAGGCACCGGCCCCCTTAACTTGCATTGTTGGACTTTGCAAAAAAAATAAAACAAAAGGCAATTTTGTTTGTTTGGGGCATTTCTATGCCACTTCTCTGTCCAAAGGAGACCCAAAGTAAGTTATTAAAAAGTGCAACCAACCAAATAAAGTGATTTAAAGAATACACCAAGAAACAAAGAAAGCGTCCACTGATATCCTCTCGAGGCTGATCCTGGATGCACTGGGCCAACTCATGCAAGGCCAGAGGTTAACACCCAAAGGCTAAAGCCCCCTAGGCTCTCACCAAAAGGCCCATGGCTTCTCTGGCCACGCCTCGGCTTGAACCCGTCCAAGGGGAGGAGAAACAGCCCGGATCTTATTCAGCTGGGAGTGTGAAAGGAGGCACGGGTCCTACACAGACAGAGACACTTCCACACTGCAACACAAAAGCATTCAGTGCGCCAGTTATATCACAGGGACACAAGGGTTTGACAAAAGCACAGCGACCCAGATGGAAACTCATCGATCAGCAACTTCCAGAGACGTAGCCTGT
>NW_015242330.1:0-593 GCF_001447785.1 Gekko japonicus | reverse complement strand
ATGAACATGTGCCTCCTGCTACTGAGGCACCATTGCCATAGGATGGTCATTATTCATCGTAGGTGTGCTGCCTATATGATATGGCACATGGCCATCCGTGGTGCTTGTTCAAGACGAATGATGATGGAGCAATCACGTATGTTCACAAGCTTCCTTAACCTGGCACAGGAGAGTGCCCCATGATGGAACACCAACATCATGTTGATCTGGGAGGATAACCAGTGGCTTGAAAGCTTCCGGATGACCAGGGAAACATTGTTCTGGCTGGTTGACATCCTGCAGCCCCACTTGGAGTGTCATGACACGAACATGTGTCATCTCATTCCTGTGGATGAGCATGTCGCTATAGCAGTCTGGTGGCTCACCAACACCTTGAGCTACCAATTGGTTGGCCTCCAGTTTGGATTTGCAAGGTCTACTGTTGCAGAGATCATCATCGAGGTGTGTCTTGCCATGGAGATTGAACTGCTTAGCAGCATGATTCATCCAGGACCAACTGCTCAGGTGAGTGTGGATTGCATACATGCACAGAGCAGGTGACCTCTGATGACATATCTGTCTATGTGGTGACAGCAATCAGTTTACCTGGAGAA
>NW_015242329.1:0-593 GCF_001447785.1 Gekko japonicus | reverse complement strand
ATTTGTGATTGCCTCTCTGTATTTGTTGTAGACATCCATACTCTGACTTCTCTCCAGATCACAGTTCTTTCTAGTTTGAAGACTCAACTGGTGCAAAACTGCTATATTAAAATTTTTATCTTATCATTATTTCAACCTTTTTACTTAGGTTTGCTAGCTAACCAGGAAAAAGAGGCTAGTTAGGCTTCTGTGTGCTTAATAGCTGCCTGATCAGCAGCAATATGTCTGTAAAGTTTCTTGGAAGGTGGAGATTAAATTAGATATTAGCATGGCTAATATCTGTAAATAGCTGATAAATGCACAGGAGCAGGAACCAATACAAAAGCTGGCAACCTTAGGATTTCACCTGTACCTTTAATAGCACTCTAGCTTTGTCCGCTTTTCAGCTAGGTTTTGCAGCTGTGCCTTTAATAACAGTTTGAGAATGCCTTTAATAACAGTATGAGAATGTTTGTCTTCATGACATGAAAAGCTTCAGCGGTCAGTCATTGCATTTAACACTGCAATGTAAAGTGTAGCTGCTGAGACAGTGGATAAGTGGGCAACTCTACCAATGCTTAACAAGTAGACGTTAAGCTGGAAAAGCTCTCTCA
>NW_015242328.1:0-594 GCF_001447785.1 Gekko japonicus | reverse complement strand
TACACCTTGAAAATCTTGTTGCCCCCCTAAGGTGCTACTGGGCTCAAATCTTAACGTCTAGACAAGAGCCCTTAAGAGCTTTAGAGTCATGGTGGACACCAGCATCTCCTAAATGTGACATATTCCAACTCTCAAAATGCCATGTGAACATACTAAAAAAAAACAAATGCCACATTATCCCTTTTATTATCACAAAATTATGCACAGGTTTTCCTCTTCCCCTGCACTTCATATCGGGCTGGATGGTAAAGGTGGGGAGGGGGAGAAAGAAAGGGGTTAAGGCCCCTTGTTTGCATTTAGTGCAGGGTGGAGGGAGACCGGATGAGATACGGTGGTGCACTGGCATGCAGATATGGATTGATGCAGCGTTTCAACCCGGGTAGGAGTCATTTCTATGTCCTCGGTCACTTCTGTGGAGGAGGCATCTCCCTCTCTGTTACTGCCTTCTTAACCAAAGCAAATGGAAAGCCAGGGGTGCGACATATGTCCGGGAAATGAGCGCACGTGGAAAACAGACTTATAATGAGTCAGCCCAGTGGACCATTGTTGCAACCGCTACCTTAGACCCTTTTAACTGGGGATGCCGGGGATTGA
>NW_015242327.1:0-593 GCF_001447785.1 Gekko japonicus | reverse complement strand
AATTAATCCTCACCTTCACACACTTCTTAGAGGTGGGTATTATTCGGAGTCTTTTCCGAAGGGCAACAACCCTTATCTATGCCATGTCATCTCAAGGGATGAAGACTACTGGTGTCTTCTGGTATCAAGGAATCTCTTGTTAATAGGGTCATTTGCTCAAGTGATTGTGTGGCATCTGATTCTCTTGGCCAGTCCTGAGCCCTGAGTATTCAGTCTCTGCTGTAGGTGCCAACTGTCTTGTGTTTGGGAACGCCTACTGTATCAAGTCATCTGCCTGAGTAATTAGAAGCTCTGCTTAGATTGTAAGTGTGAGGAGAACTGTATATGAGCTCATGAATATTTGGCAAGGAGACCTGGGCATTACGATTTTTTGCTTTACATGGATTAGTTATGCTAGTTCTTCATCTATGTATTTGTATTGCTGTGCACTTAAGAACAGCCTGAAGCAGTTTTGCTGCAGGAGATACCACATATCTTGGGCGAGAGCCATTGTAGTGGGAGAAATGCTCTGGCTGTTCCTAAACTAAAGGCCTTAGACTGCATACAAACTACCATCCTTGTTATTGCTGAGTTAGTGAATCTTTCGTAAGATT
>NW_015242326.1:0-594 GCF_001447785.1 Gekko japonicus | reverse complement strand
TTTTTTAAAAAAGAAAAGAAATAAAGAAAAGCTGATATTTCACTCCTGAAGAAAGTTTTAAACTGAACAACCAGCACTGGCTCAGCATGTCTAACCAAACATCACTGATGAAAATAAAACAGATTAGCTGCATTTTTCCGGCTGGACAACAGCTCCAGCAAGTGCCCCTTTGTAGCAGCATGAATACATACTTCTTATGAAAGAAATACTCCCCACTGTTTACTCCCACTGAGATGACTACAAAGAATGAAGACTTTTTTGCCTAATAGAGATGGACTCATTTCCAGACTTCCCTATACCACTGAAAATCATTTTAATCTCTTGGAGAAAAGATGCTTCCTGTTACCTTATTCATTGCTTCTGCACGAATCTCTTCTTTCCTGATTAACCAATGTGCCTTACAACCAATTTCTTTTTAGCAAATATTTCTACATGAACCATTCAGAGAAGGGGAAAATGCACTCTATAATAAGATGGGACTAATTTCTGGTAATTGAAACATTTTTTCTATGCATAACAAAGATGGTTCACTAGGAAATAACTGGAATAATTACTGCCCTGAAATGTTTATTTCTGCTCCGTTCGATCAACCAC
>NW_015242325.1:0-594 GCF_001447785.1 Gekko japonicus | reverse complement strand
TGTGACACTCATCCCACCTCTGTCTCCCTCCCTGCAGGTTCTCCATGGTGGTGGAGGATGCCGTGGTGAAGGCCTTAAATGTGGAAGAGGATGGGACAGGCCTTACCTGCAGCTTGGCCACCAACATTGTCTCCCAGCTCTGAGTCCCAGATAGCTGGGTCTCTTCCAGAGGTTGTCCCATCTCCTCCACCTGAAGAGCAACACTAACCACCAACCCCTCGGCATGGCTCTCAGGTGGAAGGGGTGACACACCCAGATGCCACGCACAAACCTAGGACACAGTATAAGCAACTCCCCGGGGGGAAGGATGCTTCATTTAGCTGCTTTAACCCCAGCTCTGGAAGTTCAGTATTCTTGGGTATAATCATCTGAAATAAAGCTATATTGAATTATCTATTGAATCAAAATATTATTTCCACCAGCCTTTCGTCCCTTAGACATTAACTGATCACAAGGTGACTCTTTGTTTCTGTTCCCCAGAACAGCTTACAGGGAGGGCCAGATGAGACATTACAGTGGCCATGAGGCCAACCTGTGGCCACCGATGTCGTTTTAGAGAAGATTTTGGTCACATAGAATCATAGAGTTGGAAGG
>NW_015242324.1:0-594 GCF_001447785.1 Gekko japonicus | reverse complement strand
TATAAATCCAATCTCCTCTTCTTCTATGATGGCCTGGTGGAAAAATGCTCACAACATTGACTGTTCACAGTGGCATTGCTGGTCAGTACTTTGTTTATGATGTTGTGAATAACGTTGGTATAGTTACTGCTCTGCTGTTACTAATTCTTGACCTCCTTCAAGCCTTGTGAGAAACCACTCCGATATTGCCTTAATCTTCCAGACCTGGGATAGTGGGCAACATTTTCTACTGGTGAGGAGCCCTTAGCTTGAGGCATGGATACCCTGAGCTGTGATCACTGCCTCTTCTTGCTCCGGAAGACCGAGGGGCCCAGTGGCAATATCCTTCCATGACCTCTCCCTTTCCCCTCTTCCAGGGATTCGCTCGTGGGATATTGACCTGACCGCCTGCAACCTTGACCAGCAGCTGAAGCTCTTCGTATCCCGTCATTCGGCCACCTTTTCGGATATCGTGAAAGGTAGGAGGTGGGCGAAGATGGTGCTTCTGAGTGGCCCCGGTCAGCCCCTGTGGGGCACCCTTGTATAATTTCTGTCCATTGTTGATGCAGAGATTTCACTCTGGCTATAGGATTCCAGAATTATGCCCCCCCCCCC
>NW_015242323.1:0-594 GCF_001447785.1 Gekko japonicus | reverse complement strand
CTACTTTAGATGTTGCTTCTCTTTCAAATAATATCTTCCAGTTCGGAACATTACCTATTACTGAAGCACTCTCCGTAAAAGACAAAACAGACACCCTCCCTCATGGCATTATCAGAAATAGCATTGAAAAAGAACAATTTTTCATTTAATGAAAACTCTAATTGGCAGGTCCAAGTTATAACCATGTGGTCTTCTATGGCACCAGAGGCAGCCCATTTGTAGATGGGTTATTTGAAGAACAATATATTTACTTTATTGATAATCCATTTTTAGATCATATTCTCAAATTGTGGCTTTTCATAGATGATGTTTGTTTGTTTGTTTGTTTTTATGGAAAGGTAATCAAACACAGTTACTGGAATTTCACAATTTGCTTGATACATGGGATGGTAATATAATATCTGAATTACATGGGAATGTAAACAATTTCATTATTTGGATGTTATGGTTACCAGGAAAGATAGAAAGATAATGAGTTTATACAAAAAAATGATAAAAATTCTTTTTTGAAATATGGTAGCCACTGTCTGGTAAACATCTGTATATCTAATTCTCAACAGTCCATTTGCATGTGGATATTTCTGCAGATAGGGG
>NW_015242322.1:0-594 GCF_001447785.1 Gekko japonicus | reverse complement strand
GTTTCCTGTTCTCCTTCCTCCATCTTTCCCCCCAAACTTTTCCTTTCCACATATGTGCCACATTGGCTCTCTACTGGCTCTCAGGGGTGTGGGTGTTACAGCCCCTGTGGATACCTTGCCATCTGTCTTTTTTCCCCTTCTTTTTCTTCATGCATGTGTTACAGAGCAATATTGATATACAAACGATATCCCTTTGCCTGAAGTGCCACATCTTTATGGAGTCTAGGTTGGACAACAGATCTTTTGGTCTCTGGCACTAGCCAGAAGAGTTTCCCCTCCCTATAAAACCTAGATGTCATCACCATCATTACCCACTTAGCAGCACTGTTGTACATGACAAAGAACATGAAAGGTGTCCCATGGGAAAAGGAAAAGGCATTTCCTCAAGGAAACCTTAGCAGTGCAATAATGCATTCAGTCTTATATGAAAAATGGATGGATCAGACACTGATGGCCTTCAGGAGACTTCAGGAGAGAACGACTTGAAAGTTTTTGGTTTTAACCTGTGAATGGCTGTTTTCCACATTGTTTTTAATGCATCATTTTTTAAATGATCTGGTGGGCTGCCTTTGGAGAACTCTGGATCTGACAGAT
>NW_015242321.1:0-596 GCF_001447785.1 Gekko japonicus | reverse complement strand
GCAGGTTAAAAATCCAATCTCTTCTTCTTTCTGCCAGCTATGCAAAACTGAATCATTCAAGAGATCTCTTTGCATAGGAAAGAGGGCTGCATTGTGACAACGGGGTTCAGAAACCAGCTGGGGAGGGAAGGGTCCGGGACTGCACACTGCCACTGTATATAGGGCACACTGTTGCTCTTAAGTAGGTTCCTTCTGTGTAATTTTTGCTTCTGTTCAATGTGCTGTGTGAATACTCACACGGCACATTGAACAGGCTGGCCCGATCTTGTCAGATCTCAGAAGCTAAGCAGAGTCGACCCTACTTAGTATTTGGGTGGGCGACCTCCAAGGAATACCAGGGTTGTGACGCAGAGGCAGGCAATGGCAAACCACCTCTGAAACATCTCTTGCCTTGAAAACAAGTCTAGCCCGCCACCTAGTGGTGCATAACGCTAAAAGAGCGAGAACTGCTGGCGGTCAGACAATCATAGGATCTCCCGGCTCTACTACACACTCTGCCATGTGATTATTATTCATTATTATTATTGCTTCACCTCCGGCCAGTTTCCAGCTTTCTGCAAGTCACAACCCGTTGCGTCGTCTGTTGGATGTCCTGC
>NW_015242320.1:0-594 GCF_001447785.1 Gekko japonicus | reverse complement strand
GAATTGAGGCTCCTTCTGCACCCACTTTGCACCCGCTTGCTAATTTCTGTTAACAGGTCTGTAGATGTAGCTATCTACTCATAACAGTACCACGTCCTGCTCAAGGCTGAGATTAGCCAAGCCAAGGCAGAAATAATTGGTGCTGGCTCCAAAACTGAAGAAAGCTCTCATGCTGTTCTAGCAAAGAATGAAGGTGAACTGAGTACTCCTTAAGTACTCCTACAAGCCCCACCTCCCTAGGAACAGGCTAATAGCTCTTAAGGGTAACATGCCCAGAGAGGGCTGCAAGTGCTTCAATGGGATATTTCCTTACCATGTTGGGTTTGCGAAATATGCTGGAGAAAGACCCTAGGGCTGCAGCAGATTCAGTGAAGGGTGGAGTTGCCAACTTCAGGTTGGGAAATTCCAGGAAATTTGAGAGTGGAGGCTGGGGAGGCAGGGTTTGGGGAGGAGAAGGACATCATTTGGGTATAATGCCATACAGTCCTCTTTGTAAAGCAGCCATTTCCTCCCCCCCTCCTTGGGAGAACTGATCTATGTAATCTGGAGATAAATTGTAATTTCTGGGCCATTTCCAGGCCACACCTGGAGGCT
>NW_015242319.1:0-594 GCF_001447785.1 Gekko japonicus | reverse complement strand
TTGAGCCAGAGGTCCAATTCCTTGACAGTACTTAGTCAGATTGCATTCTATATTTCTAAAATAGTATGGTCTCCAATGACCAATATATATATAAAACCAATATAAACAACCAAGTTCTATGAAATCTTACTAAGGTTCTCCAGTAGTGGAATCTTCTCACTTTCAGATACTCTTGTGATAATCTGCAGTCCAAGAGTCACCATATTCTTACCCTTTTAAATTAAACAGATATGGTTGGCCATGTTTTATTATATTGGAGTTAGTGCACTGCACCACATCAGGCATGCAGAGCTGTAAGAATTAGAGATGTACATAATGAAATTCTCAAAGTGAAGGCATACACAAAGTGGTTGATTCATGGCATTACTATAATTTTTCTGAAATGGTAACACAAAGCTGAGATTCTAGGGTAATGAAACCACGTCCCCAAAACAATCCATATTTTTTTATTTTCAGGTGTTGCAAGCTGGCTACAGCATTGAATCATGTTTTTCTTTGATTGTATTGATTTCCCATGCAATGGATCCTTGCAGGGGAGGAGCACAGAGCAATTACAGCCAAACAACTTTGGAAACAAGCCACAGATATCCCTCC
>NW_015242318.1:0-594 GCF_001447785.1 Gekko japonicus | reverse complement strand
TTGTCTTCTTCGTTGTCGTCTTCTTTGTCATCGTCTTCATCATCATCATCTTCTTCGTCGTCTTCTTCATTGTCATCGTCTTCTTCCCACAAACCTCTCAGGACACTTAAAATATAAAACAAATAAAAGAATTAAGCAAGCAAAACTAATCCAGCCACCAATAGAACAGTTTCAGCACAGCAGCAAAATAAAAGTTTAATTGCTTGTCAAATAAGGATGCTTTCTTTCATACCGTGGAATAAAGATGTTAAGTTGCTTGAGATTTTTATGTGGATAATATGTACAAGAATCAATATTGGGGGTGGGGGGGGGACTATGGTACAACGAGTAATAGTTTCTATTGATGTCCATGAGACTTTATCAATCTTTTTTTTTTTGCCTCAGTGGGCAAGATTTCCTGCCCTTTATCAAATTGGAGGAACTGATGAATGGATTCTTGTTTGTTCCATGTTACACAGCATTCACTGGGTATGCTGAGGGTGGGGGGGGGGAGGGGAAATTCTGGGGTGTATGATCACCTTGAGACCCTATAGAGTTGGTTTCATATGAATTATTTTCATATGGAAGAGAAGGCAGCATGGTATCAGATCTTGG
>NW_015242317.1:0-594 GCF_001447785.1 Gekko japonicus | reverse complement strand
GTACATATGGAAGTGACATCACAGCCCTCCCCCAACAGTCTCTATGGGCAGTAGTGTCACTCCCAGGTTTTCAATTGGAGGTGATGTCACAGTGTCAGCAACACTTCCCCTTCTAGGCTCCACCCCCAACAGCTCTTACAGATCATGAGTGGAGGACTGGCAACCCTAAATACAAAGTTACGTGAGCAAGTACTAGGAATCACCATTGCATTTTCCAACTTTCCCCCTCTACTTATTAGGCAACTCATGGACATTTTACAATAAATGAGAAAAAGCAGTTCTAATCTCTTAACACTGGATGATTCAGTACTCTGGGTGTTTGTGTAATGCTTCCTATCCCACCTGCCATGGAAACAGTGCAACAAGCAAATCGTTCATTCTTGTGACTGTGAACAAACAATTTCGACCAAGGACCTCAGTTCCTGGTTAGCTAAATACAGCGAATTGTGCCATGCTAAGCAGCGTGCCACTCAAGTCAATTAAGTTAGAATTGTCTAACTCTGCTTAGGACTGCATTGTTAATTACCTCTGAATGGAACTCATGTCATTGTTTACCCTCTCTTCTGTGGTGGAAAGTGCCATCAAGTTGCAACC
>NW_015242316.1:0-594 GCF_001447785.1 Gekko japonicus | reverse complement strand
GAGAAGTAGAAATCCACGCCCTGCCTTACAGGATCGAGGCACGGAGAGGAAACATTTGTGAACACCAAATGAGAGGGGAATAATTGTGCTCATAATCTGCATTTAAACCATGAAATGCAGTGCGGGTTTTATAATGAACTCCGATTGCAGCAGCTTCTGGCTCCAGCTGGCCCTTAAATCTCTCGTCTTTGTTTGCCGGCTTAAGGTCAGAGATAAAATGCCCAGGGAGACTGCATTGTGTCTCCTCAGGTTTTGGAATGTTTCCATCCTTAATATTTAATGATCTCTTACATGGGCTGGCCTCTTCCGCGCGTGCCAAAGAAGAAGGTCAGACCGAGCCTTTTCTTTTCACGTCTTAAAGATTTCGATAAAGAAAGGAGGGAACAGAAAGCCCTAACCTACCACATAACTCGCCTTCACTGTATTCAAACATCTCTTCTTAGTAGGAGTTTCGTCTCAAGAATTTGCCGATGGTTTCAGGATTGTCGTCTCCTTGGGGTTCCCATGGAAAGAGATGGAATCTCGGGCTAAAGGGTTAGATGCAAGTGAGTGATGCCAGCTTCCCGATGGGACCTGGGAATCCCCCAGAATTAC
>NW_015242315.1:0-594 GCF_001447785.1 Gekko japonicus | reverse complement strand
GCAGCATCTGCCTCTCGAGATATTTTAACCTGGCGGTTTTCAAGTCCCGCAATATCCCCTTTCGGTGCCAAAACCCAGCCCGTCCATATTAATTCTAGTCATTTCTGTCCTGGTCTCTCCACCAGAGGGGCTCAAGGTGGTTTACGTAACACCGAAGAAACAGCAGCAGCCGGCGTGGAGCGACACAGGGATGCTGCGGACCGGCGCTCTTCTTTGAAGCTTCTTGAGCAGAGCCCAGCTCTGCGTCTGCCTGTGGCCCGTTCTGATCCTACGGGATCTGGCTTGCTACAGAACGAAACCAAAACACAACGAGCGGGATGCCAAAAGGGCGTATCTGTGTGACACGGACACAGAGCCGTTAGGATTCATCCTTATCTCGTCATCCTTCGCAGAGGGTTAGGTCTTCAGTGTTTGCGTACGGCACGCTTAATGTGACCAAGAACACGAGGAAGTCAAAGGGAGGCCGGCCTCAGTGGCTGACTGTGGCGCAACGGTTATTATGCGGCCTTTGTTCTGCAGAGGGCACGGTCTCAAAGGCCTCGCTGCTGGTACTGAAACACAGCCTGGATTATTAATGTCGGAACCTCCCGGCAG
>NW_015242314.1:0-594 GCF_001447785.1 Gekko japonicus | reverse complement strand
CCCCCCCTCCGTGAAACAAGAGTTAATTTCAGATCTGATTCAAGGAGAAGGATTGTTTATTGTTTCCAAAGCAGTTATAACCTCTCCACTTCTAAGGAAGAAGGTTGAAATGTAAGGAACAGATTCAGATCTCGGCTGGAGAGGTGTACAGTAACATTGGCATAATTTAGATCAAAATCTGGTCCTGAGTGCTTCCTGAATTGAAGAAGTGTTGTTAAAAAATTAAGTGCATGCCTGGGGCTTCAGTGGGTATACACTCTAGGTTCATACATAGGAGCTGAAATACTGCCGCCATACCCTGTTTACATTATCAGCTGTCACAGGATAACTACTACCAAATTCACTATAAAACCTCTGATTTGTTTACCCCTTCAAGGGGTGAATCAGAGGCTGAAGTCCATTGAAACGCCTGGCAAAAATCAAGGGGATCTTTTTTGTCCTGGGAGAAGTTACCATGGGGTTGCTCTTTCAAGATGGTTATCACTTATCATTTATAGAGAACTTCCTTGTAGCACATTTACTAGGCCCATATTGCAGATGGTGGTGGTGGTGGTTGTTAAGAGATGGTGGCCTGCTCAGCACCATCTAAAATAT
>NW_015242313.1:0-594 GCF_001447785.1 Gekko japonicus | reverse complement strand
TCCTCCTACACATATGCAATAGCTGGATTCTGACATTCCCTCAGGGTATTTGTGTGTGCATCACCCTGTTGCGTGTCCATGTCATAATACCACAAGAGAATCCATGCACAGAAGTCCGTTTCCATGCACAGGCCTTCCTTGCTGGATTAGGCTAACCACGGACAACTCCAGGACCCTTCCTCTGAGACCTGTGCAAATCTCCTAGTTCTACAAAGCACTAAACTTCCTTCTGCAGTTCTCCACCTCCAAGTAGACTTAGCTGTCCTCCAATTGCTGATTCGACACAAAAGCCCCCATGACTCTGAGTACTCTGCCGGATCAGCATCTGGCGCACGACACGTTTCTGGCAAAACTCTGTACTGAAGGAAGCTCGCTTTGGCATGTGGTGTCCACATGAGCAAATGGAATCTTCACCCCCTGGCCAAGAAAGTGAGGCTTTAGTCACAGAGAGATGCTAACAGATACCTCTCCAGCGTCTGAGGAAATCTGACTAGAGAGTTTATAACTGCACATTCTTGGCCCGAGCTGAGTTTCTAAATTTAATCTCACCCGACTCCTTACAGCACTACAGCAGAAGAAAGCTGGTCAGCGTTT
>NW_015242312.1:0-594 GCF_001447785.1 Gekko japonicus | reverse complement strand
GAGGTATAAATGAAGTAAATAAACACAGAGATAAATTCTCCAGCCTTACTTACCAAGCTCAGAAAGTTCATGAGAGTCAGAGAACCGACCTGGAAAATCAGCATAGGCGAGGTGTAAGTCACTATTCCATAATCTTCTAAAAACAGTCAAGCAGCATTTCTGAGGAAAATCACCCTCTTACCTAAAGAAGCCAACACAATATTCAACCAGTCCTCAGGCCAAGGTTCTCTACAGAACCCTTAGTGACCCCTGAGTTCTGAATTGCATTAATGCCTCAAGAGAGCTAATGCAGACCCATCAATGAGAAGAGACCTTTCTCTGAGGTCTTCTTCATTAATTGGGGTCTTTTTGCCATAGCTCTCTAGAAAAGAAATCCCAAGGTTTTTCCATCATGTTTGACAGCTATTGGGGCCACTATGATCCCATCACTCTAACAATACAATAAAAAAACAGTTTAAACACAGTTCTTCTTGATGAACTACTAACGAATTGTTTCTTTCTTGTTATTTTATTCATTTAAACATTTTCTATGCCACCTTTCCACCCAATTCATAGTTCCCACAGTGGCAAACACTAAAACATTTCAAAAATGTA
>NW_015242311.1:0-594 GCF_001447785.1 Gekko japonicus | reverse complement strand
AGTACAGCTCACATAACTAAACACACCTTCATTTTAAAAAATCCCATAGAAAACACAATGTCAGGGTGAAGGGTTTAAAATAAGGGTGCAGGATTCTAGCTTAGCTTTCGCTCCTGACACGCTTTGTTTTCCATTGGTCAGAATCTAGTTTGTTTTGGTGCATGGCGGAGTACTTGACTATGTGACCTCCCCACCAGCTGTCTGAAGTGGTACAGTCCAAAGACATGCTTACCACCTCATGTACTATTTGGGAGAGTTAGGCTTTAGTACTGTGAAAGTGTGAGGGGGAGGGGTTTCTCCCTCTTCAGCAGCTCCTCCCTGATTGGCTGGTCTGAATGCTCAAGTTGTGGCAGATCGCTCAGGGCGGCAGTTGGCAAAGTGGGCTGAGGGAGGGAAATCAAAGCAGCCTTTGTGGGAAGATACGGAAACAGATACCCAGTATTCACAAGACGGAGGGTCTTTACCTCACAAACTCACTCCTCCATTCCATCTCCAGGAGCTCAGAGTAGCATGCATGCGGTTGTTCAATTTTATCTAGGCAACAACTGACACCTTTTAAGTCCAGGACTTGCCCAGTACGGTTTCCAGGTCCTT
>NW_015242310.1:0-594 GCF_001447785.1 Gekko japonicus | reverse complement strand
ATAAATCCAATCTCCTCCTCTTTTTTTTCCCCCGACCAGTGGTCTGAATTCAGTACAGAGTAGCTTCGCGTGTGATACAACTAAGCCTTTAGGAAAGAGGGTTCAGAAATGAATCCCTGTGTGTTTTCCCCTCTTTGAACTGCAGCAGGAGGTTTGCGATGCCGTATTTTCCTGAGATGACTTTTGATTATTTCCGTTGCATCAAATACGCGGGTAAATGCTTAAGGTTCCTGGAACTCTCAACTGTGCCACGTGTACGGTCTGGAGGGGTTTCCCGCCCCCCCCTTTTGGTCCACTTCCTGCTTGGCCCGCTGGCCGTGCTCTCTTCCTCTTTAAACTTAGCTGGCATATCCAAGATACACATTCCCTCCTTTCCAGTGTGTACACACCCTTTCCGAACGACTTCAGGTGGGGGGGGGGAATGGAGCTTGGGGAAGCTCCTAAAATTCACTCCAAAACGAACAGATTTTCAGTCCCTAAATTCTTCTGTTGGTCACTGCCAGGCCATGTGGTTAAGTGTTAAAAAGCTGCTGCCAGAATAATTACTTACAGCTGACTCATGCAGAGGTTCCAGAAATGGCAGATAAATTGTGC
>NW_015242309.1:0-594 GCF_001447785.1 Gekko japonicus | reverse complement strand
TGCCCAAGGAATCTGTTAAGTATGTAGAAACCTGACCTTGTCTTCAGGTTGGTCACGTTTACTGCCTTTTTGATAGGAAGCCATTTTTGAAATATGGTGTTAGAAGAAATGATGTGCCACAGTCATCAGTACAATCTTCCGTTATTAATCTCTTTCTGAAAGGCTTCATGTTGGAACTTTGATATTTTTAACTCATATTTACAATTTTCTTTTCCATACATGTATACTTAAAGCAAAACCTAAGATAACAATATGGACATTTTTGAACAATAAAATTATACAAATTGATTTAATTCTAAAGTAAATTGCAAGGTAAATAAATGAAATTCTGTTCAAATCATGCATCACCAGTTAAATCCTTTACTTTAAAATGTATTTATTATATTTATTTTCTCCTGTCCTTCCTCTGCCAGTCTTAGGACAGCATACATGACTCCACTCCCTTATTTTATGCTCATAAGAAGTTCCATAGAGAGAGTAATTGACCCAAGGTCACCCAGTAAAGTTCATGGCAGAGGGAGTATTTGAACCTGGGCCTCCTTAGTCCACCACACTGTCTCTCGGACATGTTAGAGAATATATACAGGGTTTTTT
>NW_015242308.1:0-594 GCF_001447785.1 Gekko japonicus | reverse complement strand
AAGACTGAGCTAGCCTGGGCCATCCAGGTTGGGGTGTGTGCTGTGTGGTATTTCTGTCAATAGCTGAAAAGCAAAAGGTTTTGTCTGTCCAGGGGCTTGCCTGCTGTGCTGAGAGCGAAAGGTGGAAGACGAAAGAAAACATAGAATAGGATTGTGCAGACTCACAGGATTCTGTGTTATCTCCCATGCTATTTCATTTCTAGAAGAAATGATCCATAGGGGCTGTTTGGACTGTGGTGCCACCAGTAGGCAGATGCTGCATACCAGCACTGTCTCCATCAGGTGGAGACACTGAACCATTGTCAGCAGTTAGGGCTGGGCTGGATGAAGGCTAGCAATCTGACATTTAATTCAGACAAGATGGAGAGACATTTTGCCAGTGAGGTCACTGACCCAGGATTAGATGCACAACTTTTTTTTTTGGCTAGGTTTTGCTCACTTGTAAAAATATGGTAAATAGCTTGGAAAGTGCTTCTAGAACTGACTCTGCTCTGGCGTCTGAGGTAGCAGCAGTCTATGTGTATTTTTCTTGTGGTTAGACTTGTTCACCATCTTTGCCTTGTCCTGGGAAAAGTGGATCTAGCCACTGTCACA
>NW_015242307.1:0-594 GCF_001447785.1 Gekko japonicus | reverse complement strand
CACCAGGTCATATGAAGTATTGGGGAGGGAACAGTTCCCGCATCTGGGGGAAAACATGCTCGTCTTGGAACGAAGGCTGGTCCTTGCATGGCCACCTTGTCTTTGTGAAAGATGCCAAGATCCTTTTCTATATCGAGAGCCCTCCCAATCAAACACTCTGTCAATTGCCATGGGGAAGAGAGTCTTCCAGGAAAATTCTCACAGACAGAATCCCTGCTACCAGGAGAGCTCGAGCTGTTCCAGTCATTGAACGAACCTCTTCAAATGAGAGGGAAAAGACAACTGCCCTCCTCTTACAGGAGAGACCGGATGGCGCTCAGCTGCCTGATACCTCCCCCCAGCAGCCCCCATTATCACCCTCACAATATCAAGGCTGACACTGCAAGCCCCCTGACGCTTCAGAAGGCATTTGAAGAGGGAAAGCCTGAGAAGACAGCCATGCCCTGTTCTTCATCCCCCTCCTGCCTGCCTCTTTCTTTGAGGAAACAAAGATCTCCCAGACACAAAACTGCTGCGGCGTGGAGGAGACAACCTCCTCCCCCAAACGGGCTCCACCAGCGTCATCTTGATGAGGATGGGAAGGCAACGCCTCTC
>NW_015242306.1:0-594 GCF_001447785.1 Gekko japonicus | reverse complement strand
GCTTCCTCCGCTATCTAGGCCAGATCAGAGTTCCATGCAGAGCAGCACTACCAGGGTGTCACTTGCAGCAGAAAGGGCTTGATAAATGGCCTGTGTCAGAGTCACTCAGCTCCATGTGCTAACATTGTCACCAAAGTGGACATGTTAGCCCAGGATGCTAATCTCACCCATCGGAATAAAGCCCAGCACACTGCCGGGGCTTGTCTGCTCCCAGCAGCCTCACATGTCAGGATCTCTGGTCTGCAAACTTCATCTTTCCTCCTCCTGGAGAAATATGAAGCTTATCAGGGCTTGCTTAGGAAAAATCCCAGAAGGCTGTTGTTGGTGAGCTCTGACCACACAGACTAACAGCCCGTTGTGTTCTCAAGCCAGAGGTGGCTGGCAACCAGTTTGCGCAAAGCTTGCTTTGTTGACAACTCTATATGTGTTTGGGATTTCAGGTCTGGCTTCTCCCTGGGTCACTCGGCAGTGCCAGAGTCCTTTGCTGTTTTGGAGAGGAAGGCAGTCTGTTAAGAACTCCCCACCATAGCACTAGGGCAGTTTGCTCACATTCCTTGATTTTTAGTTCACATTCCTTGAGAGCCAGTTTGGTGT
>NW_015242305.1:0-594 GCF_001447785.1 Gekko japonicus | reverse complement strand
GGACAATTTCAATCCACCTCCCTGTATTACCCTACTTCTAACTTATTGTTAAGTAGCTGAAGCACGCAAGTATGATATAAAATTGTAACTCATAGGAACAGCACTCCATGAGAATTACTGGTCCCATCTGAGAATCTGGTAGAACACTAGAAGTTTTTGACTGTGATGAGGAGATTCTACAAAAAGTTGCCCGGTCTGTGAAGAAAAATTATCTTCTTCTTAAATGTGTTGTTTTAATGCAGCCTATAGCCTAGCACTCCGTTTAACAAAATGTAAAGCCTTCTGTAGCTTAATGCTGCAATACTATACACACTTACCAGGGAATAACCCCCTACTGAATTCAGTGGAAATTACTTCTGAATAGACCTGTTTAGGATGGCACTCTTAACAGGATTACAGCAAGGTTAGAATGACAGTGTGTGACTGGCCAAAGGCCATCCAGCAAGCTTCAGTAGCAGAGGCGGGGATTCAAACCTGGGTTTCCACAATCCTGGTCCAACACTCTAACCACTTTCTTTTTCTTTTTTGATGTCAACTCACAGCTGACTTATGGCAGCCCCATGGCATTTTCAAGGCAAGACACATTCAGAGGTG
>NW_015242304.1:0-594 GCF_001447785.1 Gekko japonicus | reverse complement strand
CAGGCTTCAAAACCATCTCTTTGCATTAGTTCAGCAATTCCGGATCAGCTGAATGTCAAACACTGAACAATAATCAATGCTGGAATGAGGAACAGATGCTGGTTATATCCTGATATATTCTTAAAATGACACCTCTCTTCTGACCTGCACAGTAACCTTTTCACTCCTTCTGGTTGCTCACAGGGAATAATGAGGACACAGACAAACATACTGTTTCTGCATTATATCCTGCTAAAGGAATCAATGCATATAGAATCCTGAGGAGGAAATTAAGGGATGGAATTAAAATTATCATTATAAACAATTTTGTGACATACACCCATCCTTGCATTCTTCTACTATCCGCCATGCCGACGTTTGAGAACAGTAGAGAACAGATGCTGAAACTTCTAACAACATATTAAGGTTGTTCCATGCCAATTAACACAAAACACAAGAATTGTTGCTAAGTGAGAAAGAGAATACCTTCCACCCTCATCTGAATAGTAGATTCAAACTGACCCTAAGAAGTCAGGAGGAAAAATAGGTAAAACTCTATTCATTAGTTCCTACAACTCCGTTCTCTTCAACCTTAATAAGGTCAATTGCCTTATG
>NW_015242303.1:0-594 GCF_001447785.1 Gekko japonicus | reverse complement strand
CCATGGCAGCTTTGGAATACACTACAGCAACTATGCCATATTCCCTTGTATTCAGTCAGTGAAGCTGATGCTGCCTTTGTAAAGGCCCTTCCATCCAACTGTGTACGCCCAGGAAGCAAAAAATAGTTGCACTTCCAGGTTGTCCTGCCTATCTCTTTCAAGCAAGAAAAACTGCAATAAATGATATAACGTAGGCATTTATGCTGAGCAGCAGGGCACAGCTATATTAATAAATAAATAATAAGTAAATAAAAGGACTGCTGGATCTTTCGGCAGTGATTTAACAGTGAACAGCTGTGGACTGATCATGCTGAACTCCCAGCTGTGGTGCCAGATACAAAACTATTTACCACAATAAGTTTTGTCAGGGTATGAATGTTCTCTAACTAAAGACAATGGTTACTTCTGTGCGGAAGAGATTCCACATTTTGTTTGCACTGCAGCTGCAAATCTTGTACACCCCTGCTACCTCTGGTGGACTTTTTGCATTTAGAAAAAACAGTAGTTTCTATCTGGGCTTGGAAAAACATTTTCCTCGGCATCAGACTATTATGCAACCTTACTTCTTCATTCCTTCCACACTGATACTGTCCA
>NW_015242302.1:0-594 GCF_001447785.1 Gekko japonicus | reverse complement strand
TTTTTTTTGTTGACTTCTTATTTCCACAGTTTTTTTGGGGGGGAAAGCATAAGTCTTCAAAAAGTGCAGTTCGTTCAAAAGGAATTTCGTTATGGGCTTTAATTTTAAAAAGTAGTCTGTATTCACAGATGGCCTTGTTTCTTGAAGATGGGTCATCATGATCATGGGTATAATCAGCTAATTCCTATTAGATTTATTTCTTGTTGGTCCTTTGAGTTTTCCCATAGTATTCTCCAAAATTCCAGCCCACCTCCCAGACATTCTAGAAACTGGTGTCCCTCCTATACTGACGACATTAATATCTGTCCTTTTCATCTGACTTTGGTCCACCCGTATGTCATATGTTATTGCAACAGCAAAATTAATGCTTCCCTGTGGTTTTTACCCATACTGCTCCAGGAACGTAACCAGAGGAAAAATGCAGGCAAAGTCAACTTTATTTATTTGCATCATTTATAGTCCGCCTTCCTCACTGAAACTCAAGGCGGCTCATGCACTGTGGGACAATCAGATCAACAGGAATGGGGCCCCCAGTGGAAGAAGCACGCATGCTAATTAAAGATCAGTTAGAGTTAAGACAGCTAGATGTACCAC
>NW_015242301.1:0-594 GCF_001447785.1 Gekko japonicus | reverse complement strand
GATTGTTAATCTGTGTTTTATCTGTGTGATACCCTACCTGCTTTGGTAGGGTAGGGCAGAATATAAATTGGAATATAAATAAAATTAAAATTAAAAAATAAATCGTCTGCAACATGTTTGCTTCTAGTTCATATTTTATGTGAAGAAAACCTTTTTTATAAAAATGCTTTCCATCAGCCTTGAAGATTCAAACCAATTAGTTCCACTGAAAAGTCTGTTGTAGCTTACTGCTAGAGAAATGCTGTATTTTAACATTCAAGTAAACAGATAACTCATTAGAACGACAATATACTTTGTGGCAAATGACATCCTTGTTTTCTGAAAGTGCTTATTTATAGTCTTTTGATTCCCCTTCCCCCCTGCAGAGCAAATTCAATCACTCTTTTGCCAGTCTTTGATTCCATTCATTAAAACATTGAAAACAAAGTAAGAAAGAAGTTTTTACATAGTATTCCATTCTGGAACAGTTCTTCCTCTATAGCAAGGAGGCGGTTGTATTTGGTCACCCTCTCACCGCGTAAGAGACCTCCCAACTTGATAAACCTGGTTTCCAGTCCAACTGCCTGAGATAAAAAATGAACAATTTAATCTTCA
>NW_015242300.1:0-594 GCF_001447785.1 Gekko japonicus | reverse complement strand
TAGATGGGCTGAGTCATGACTAATCTTCTAATGTATTCTGTAGTTGAAGAAATCTGTTTGGAACATCAGTAGAATGTTAGGGCCCAAGACAGTACAGATTCACTCAACCAGCCATTGCCATACACAATGGGAATGTGATTAAGTACCACTTGGTACAGTGATCACAGTTTCCCATACCATTTGTAAATTACATTTTTGAACTGATGATGGAGCAGATCATTGTGATCTGAACATTCAGTGCAGCATGAGTAGTTTGCCCATACTGAAGATAATCTTTTAGTGGTGGGCTGTGAATCAACCCTTTCTTTGGACATGGGGGGGGGGAACTGTGTGCCTGAATTAGACCTAAATGTACCTCCTCTTTTGCTACAGTCTAAAGAGTATGTTCTGTCTTCACAGGGAACAAATGTGAGTGAATCAAGGATTCTGTCTTACTTGCTGAATGTCACTCCCTGTTTGTCATCTAATCCCCAAACTGGTAAGATATGATGAGTATAGTAAGACATGGTAAGATTCCAGTTTGCTTACCTCAGAAGGAAACAAATAGGCAAAAAGCTGCCTTGAAATTCTAAAGAGGAAAACCCATGCAGATTA
>NW_015242299.1:0-594 GCF_001447785.1 Gekko japonicus | reverse complement strand
AGGGTCTGTAACATCTTTCTGTCTGGCAATGAAGAGTGGGCCAAATGTGTTTTTGCTAGGCATTGGGGTAGGCTTATTGAACAAGATTTTTGGCTTTATACTTCAAAAACACAGATTTTAATCCTTTAGTTGACATTGTCTTTTGTTAGCCTGAAGTGAGAACAGCCATCTGACAGTCTGTGTTTTGACTGGGAACTCCCAGTATGTGTTTACTTGACAAGACCTGGGAACAGTGTAATGTGTAGTTCCTTGGCAGGATAAAAAGGTGCCCAGATATTATTTCATGAATTGGACCAAGTTCAGAGGGCATCTTTATATGTGGTGTTTTTGGAATCAGGCACAATATCCATGTACAAAAAATTGTGAGGTTTATCAACTGTGAAACACACAAACATGGATTGTTTTGGTCCTTGACCCTTTAGGATATACACTAAAAAGAACCAACTCCCCCCTCCAGGTATCTTTTAAAGGGACAAGGACCTCAAAACGATATATGTGTGCACTAAATAGCTGATGTGGCGTATATGTATTTTGTATATGGCTCTTGTCATATTTCACCTGAAACAACCCTGAGCTGTATGGTGAGTTTCTGCC
>NW_015242298.1:0-594 GCF_001447785.1 Gekko japonicus | reverse complement strand
AACAGGGCAGGTACTCCCCACTTACAAGAGCAGTACCACCACCCTTGGTTTTTCTTGGACAAGAGAACTCTGGAGATTTATGGATAACATTTCCTTTATTTAAAGTATGCAAGCAGAGCACATGGAAGCAGTCAGGCCTTTAGGAGGTAGCAGATTGCTGGAGATCAGCTTCTCCCCCAAACCCGTGCTCCCCACCCCTCCACACACACAGGGGCTGCCCCTCCAACTGCAGCTAGAAACTCTAATCTCCTAACACAAACTGAAAGGGGCGATTTTTCACACACTCATTTGCAGAGCTCCTGCCGCACACCCTGCCAGTGTAACTGAATTACCCACTGAGAGAGTCATTCCCAGTCATCAGACATTAACATTCTGTTGCCGAAGCCCTAGCCATTGTTAGGCCCCCATAGTCATGGTGATCACAGTGAGCCAGCCAAATTAAACACATCTTAAGGGGTTTCTCAACCCAAGGATTATAAAACAACCCCACGATGTTCTTTGCTGGGAAGGTCTCTCAGCATGGGTAACCGTTGCTTAGCCTTGTCCTTGGTGTTTACGGAGCCAATCCCAGGGGATCTCCGCTAACTGCAGAGA
>NW_015242297.1:0-594 GCF_001447785.1 Gekko japonicus | reverse complement strand
TGCTGTGAAAGCAGCACAACACTTCTGAGTTAGTAAGCTGACAATTTTATTCTTGAAAGGCTTTCTGCTGACATTTTTGTTTGCTGTTTCGGTGGACTTTAAATGTAGCTTTAGGCTGTAATTTATGTTTCTTTAGCTTGTGTTTTGTGATTTATTGTTATCTATGCTTCCTGTGTATCTTTGTAAATGATATTGGGCTCATTTCTGGTGAAAGGTAGTCTGTAAGAATCCTGAATGAATAAAGCTGATTATATATAGTTACCATATATGGGGTTATAGTCCATATATGTGAGGTTGTAGCAATTTTCTACTTGAGGGATCCTTAATATTTTGCATTGATACCATGAGTTCATAAAAAGGAATGGTGTCACATTTCAAGTTATGTAAGCAGGGTTGATTTTGCTGTTTTCTCCATTAAATCATCTCCAACTAGGATCAGGTAATGATGACTAGCTGGTCACAATTGGCCCTGACCATGTGGCTGTTGGATGAAAATATGGGAAAGCAATTCCTGCTTTTCCATACTTTGGAAAACATTGGGGCTATAATGTGTAAAAATGGTACTTTGGTGATTCCTGCATCAGCAGCATGATA
>NW_015242296.1:0-594 GCF_001447785.1 Gekko japonicus | reverse complement strand
CAAAGCTAATTCACTATCAAACCTGTTTCTGTAATCAAGTGCCAGTGAAATTTCTGCTCATTCAGGGAATTTAAACACTCATCTTGAGGAAGTCTGGTTCTTTTCTCAGGAAAATGACATTGAACCAACAGGGTACCTTTTCATCTTTCCGATGAAGTGAATGAGGGTGGGTTTACAGGTGGGAGCTATATGTATACACTATACGTGTGTGTCCACATGAGTTTCTGACATGGATTCTCCCAACTTGGGGGAAAATATGCAGCTATCTTTGTTCTCTGACCATACTAATGAAATTCCATAGAAATTACTATTCAAATGCATACCCACTTTTGCATATTCATACATCCCTAATTTTGTACCTATGGTATGCATGCATTTTATACTAGAGAACTTTTAAAGTTCACACATAATAAAATGCACACATACCATACATATGAATCACCACTGATTTTAAAGAACACCAAGGCATTGAAAGGAAACAGCTCATATCCTGCTTTTTATAGATTTCAAGCAGAAAGCAAAGTTCTATATATATTGAATGTCCAAAGTGTGGTGAATGTTATCATAGAGATGTTGATGATCTCATACAAATGC
>NW_015242295.1:0-594 GCF_001447785.1 Gekko japonicus | reverse complement strand
GAAAAGACCCCTGGATACAGCAGTGCCACTTGAAGGCAGGAGATGGATAGCTGTGCCAGTGTAATCCCATCTTCTTAAATATAAGTACGAGCATCCCTTTGGTTTCCATTCCCCAAGGAAAGGGCATCTTGGTTAGCCCTCTTCCTACGCACCCTGGCCTCTTCTCTTCCACCCACCCAGCAGAAAAGAACACTGGCTAAATTCACTGATTTTGATGGTGTGAATTAGCAACTGGAGAGTGATTCATGTGTGAGTCACAGCACAAAGCACAGGTGGCATCGAGGAAATTATAGGGCACCCACCCAGCACTAGCCTCTTTCAAATGCCAGGATGCGGCAGCTAATTTGTCCTCTTTATATACTGGGGGGGGGGGCGAGTCCTTTCCCCTGTTCTCCCCACCCAAAGATACGGTGCAATCAGACAGAGAGGGAGAGAGAGCGCAGTGTAACCCAGCTGGAAAATCGAACAGCCATGATGTTAGAGGACTGTCTATGTTCTAAGATAACTTGGATGCTACTCAGTCGTATTATGCCCTTCTGATACAGTTCACCTTGGGCAAATGAAACAATGGGCTTATTGGATTCCATGCACTGA
>NW_015242294.1:0-594 GCF_001447785.1 Gekko japonicus | reverse complement strand
CCTAGCATGTGCTGTTCTTTATCATTTTGCACAGCGCATCTGACCCATCAAGTGCTTTACAATCACATTTTCAAATAGTTAACCATTCCCGTTTTACTGGTTCACTGGTGACAAGAAGAGAAAAACTTGCCTCAGGCAGCCAGATTAGCTGAACAGCAGAACAACAACGGGAGGCCTTGGCTACATCCAGCAAGTATGTCGCTATGGACCTTGGAAGGGGAAAAGAAACAGCTTGTATAGCAATGCATAATCATGTATTCTTCATAGGCAAGGCCAAGCTCCCAGGCCGGCCACAACCTGTGTTTTTCACTAGCTGATTACCATACCTGTTGCGTGCTCTTCCCTTTATTTTGCCTTGGACCTCCCACCCCTCTGCTGCAGCTTGTGCACATTGTGATCAGTTTTTAAAAAAGCGTTTGGGTTGAGTCGGTAGTTTGTACTGGAAAATGAGAACGGATGGGGAAATGTTTGAGGCTGGTGTGCCACCGTGTGGATCTCAATGAAAGAGAAATTAATTGAAAAGCAAATTCTTTGGATTAAGGCAAGGGATTCTGTGGAACTGAAGTCAATTCAATTCAAATTCAAATACCTTTT
>NW_015242293.1:0-595 GCF_001447785.1 Gekko japonicus | reverse complement strand
TTTTCTACAAAAAGAGCCCTGAATATATTGTTATAAATTGTTAACTGTGAGCCGCCCTGAGCCCATTCGCGGGGAGGGCGGGATATAAATCATCATCACCATCATTGTGACGAAATGGCTGCCAGGCCACAAAATGGATACCAGTCTGATAGTTCCTTACGTGTATGTGTGTGTGTGTGGGTACTCCATAGGGAACAATGGAGCTGCCATACCTCCCTGCCTACACTTCCCAGCATGCCTTGAGGGGAAAGAGCGGGAAAAGAAGGACACACCCCAGGGGCGGGGCCAAGGAGAAAGTGGCTTTTTGGCCCCTGAGGGGAAAAGAGTCAGTCTCAGCCTGGTCTTCAGCGTGGACGGCAGGTTCAAGGGAGAGTACAGGTGGGACTCCTGTCACCAGAGACTCCGTGGGCAGTACAGGCCACTATTGACCGTGGTGGAGAGCCAGGAGGGTGGCAGTGCTGGTGGCCAGTCCCAAGGAGGAGGAGGAGGGCTGGAGTTTCTCTCCACAACAGGAGGGGGAAACGCAAATCCGGGCCTGAGGCCACAATCCACTACAGGGATAGAGAGGGTGTGTGGGGGTAGGGACAGAGGAATT
>NW_015242292.1:0-594 GCF_001447785.1 Gekko japonicus | reverse complement strand
CCTGGCTGCTCTTGTTCCATAACTCCATTTTTTGTTTAAGTTTAGGAGTTTGAAGAGGCGTTTAAGGGTTTTTTAATGGAGGGAGGAGAAAAACAGGGGTGTGTATTGGACATCTGTATGCCAAGGGAAGGGAGGGGTGGCTTTCAGGGCTGTCAAGTGCCAAGTAATTGACAAAGAACCCTTTATCCTTTTCAGCATGGTTTGGTATTGGCACTGTGGGTGCCTTCTGCTTCATTCTCATCCAGCTAATACTGCTGGTAGATTTTGCACATTCCTGGAATGAATCCTGGGTTGAAAAAATGGAGGAGGGAAATGCCAGGTGCTGGTATGCTGGTAAGTGGGGTGTAGCCAGAAGTTGGCTAGAACCTGATTAATCTGCTGCTTCATATGAAACTGTTTTTATTGGCCAGCTTTATAAAACCCAAATAACACAATGTACAGAGTCACTTTATTCAGAACACTGGGACTAAACAGAATAGGTTAAATCCTGTTGCTGAAGTGCTGCAGTTAGGAAGGCTGCTCTCATTTGAATCCTGCTTTTGTTACCCAAATAGGCAGTCTCCAGTTAAGTTGGGGGAATTAGCAAAAGGAGAC
>NW_015242291.1:0-594 GCF_001447785.1 Gekko japonicus | reverse complement strand
TTTGTTGGTACCAAACCAGGATTTCAAACCCGGGTTTGTGAATCCCAGGTTGTACTAACTGTGGTGGCTTGTTGTGGCATCTGGATTCTCAAATCAAGGAGGAAATGTGCCATGACTGTCTGGCCACTGGGAAGGCAGAATTGGGCAGACTTCTTATTTGCCTCTGAGGCGCAGTGGATGGCAAGATGTAGACGAACTACTACCTATCCACAAACCCAAGGTTCCTAACTACAGGCTACAAAGGCCTCAGAGTTTGTCAGCCAAGCTGATGGGCACTGGGAGGTCTGTGTGTGGAACTCTATTTCAAGGCATGCAAAGGCTTGATTCGAACTGAGGGTGTGGTTATGCTTTCCTCACTGCTATGACTTTTGCCTGACCTGAGACAGTAATGGCAGAATTTGCCCTGTGGTGAATTCCGCATGTTCTGTTGCAGTGCATTGCAGCTCCATTGCAGCAAATTACACCCACTGCATCTGTTTCAGGTCAGGAAAACAGGGTACACATGGGGTGTGGCTTGATTACCCTTCCTGTCCATGCTGATCCTAATCTAGCCCCTGCCTATCCTGGAATTGGATAGCTGATTGAAAGTTCTCA
>NW_015242290.1:0-594 GCF_001447785.1 Gekko japonicus | reverse complement strand
TTAATACATTTGAGTTGAGAGAGGCTGAATCAGCCATTCTTCTGATTTTAAAATGTGACCTGGGCTTCTCCTCCTAATTCCAGCTGAGTTTACTAAACAATGATCCCTTTGTTGTTGGGAGGCATTGACATTCATAGCCTTTAGCTTAATAGTCTGTACCCTTCTCAGACCCAGGGCCCACCTTTAACCCCGATCTACAAGACCTACTTTTAATGTTTGAATGTCTGTGTCTTCTTTTTCCTTCCCTCTCAGGGCATATCTGCAGAAGCATTGGCTAACAGTCATTCCTTTTCCCTAAGGATTCTGAAAATTGTATTGGTGGGCTGGGGTAACAGAGAATTCTTAGCATTTGCACCATTTCTCAGAATACTTGGGGGAGCCAGTTATTAACTTTCTTTTGCCATTATTGTTACTCAGTTAGACAGCCTTGTGAGATCCTTGAGATTTTGCAGCTTGCCTTGATTTTTCTTACAAGTGATAACCATAGGATTGCCAGACCCCCGGTAGGGGTGGGGTCTCCCACTGCCAGTCCCTGCCCCTCAGCTGCTGATCAGCTGGCCAGTGCGGGGGACTTACCATTAGAAAGAGGAAGGC
>NW_015242289.1:0-594 GCF_001447785.1 Gekko japonicus | reverse complement strand
TTTTTTTTGTTTTTTCATCTTAAAGGCATTACACAAAATAAAAATGACATCTCTGTGACATGTTCTTCTCCCCGCTGCTTCCTCTCTCTCTAACGTGTAGTAAAAGTTAATTCTGTATTCTTATGTGATCACATTGCTTGTTGCCTTGTCCCCACTCCCCATCATAAGATGCTGGTAATGGGGAAATGGGAAGCCTGAGGAGATCCTGACATTTGGATAAATTTTAGCAGAAAGAATTTGACAGAGATGCCACTTTTGGTGGTAGACCCATGTGTTTTGTGATGTGTAGCACTGCCCTTATTGAGAGACCTTCAAAAAAATACAAAGCCCAGTTGCAAGAGACCTTTTTTAGGTACACATTCCATCTAGGCCAAGTTAGCAGACCTAAAAATAATGAAACCCTTGGGGAAATAATAAAATAAAAACTAAAGTGCTTTTTTATCAGAAAGCAAAACTATCCTGAGGGGTTTTTTTGTGTTCTGAATTTCGCTTGTTTGTGGCTTTGAAATAAGCCAATTCCAGATTCTGGGCAACATTTTTTTCAGAGTGTTTTACCTGGGAGTACCTAAGGGTGGCTCAAGTGGTTAAGATGCT
>NW_015242288.1:0-594 GCF_001447785.1 Gekko japonicus | reverse complement strand
TGTGGTGCAAGGCCAGCCTAACTGACATTGCATTTACCATCTTGTGGAGTCCAGAGGCTGAGATCCTTAGGTGCGCCTCTACGTGGCATGCCACTGTGATTGAATACTGTGAGCACTTTAAATTTAAACTGTTTAATTATTTAACTGTCTTAACTGTTTAATTGTTCAATTGTTTTTAACGGTTTGTGATTCTGGCGCACTATGCCCAACATGGTTAGCCACCCTGAGCCTGCTTGCGGGGAGGGCGGGATAGAAATGTAATAATATAAATAAATGAATATAGTTTCTAGCGAGCAAACCATTCCCCTCCATTGCAAATAGCAGAGGCATGTTTCGGGAGACAACCTCGACGAGGATGTTCTGATTCGCTTCATCTCTGGCAACATCCATGACGCTGGAGGCTATTTTGAAACTCCTCTCAATGAGTTATGCCAACCACAGATTGCAAATACACAGAGGGATGTTCTGTAGAAATTTGGGGGGGGGGGGAATATTTTGATTCCCTTCACTTTTGGCACTGCAGCTCCCATGAGTGTTTTGTCTTGTTTCGCACGCCCCCAAATAGGAATAGGAAAAGGAGTACGACAAGGATGT
>NW_015242287.1:0-594 GCF_001447785.1 Gekko japonicus | reverse complement strand
ATCAAGAGTGCATTTGACATGGATGTGCAAGAATTTCTTGTGTGGGCAAAATAGTACCTTTTGGGGGGCACGCTGAAATTCTCACACTGCAAAGTTTTCAGAATGGCTTGGACCATTTGCCAGCCCTATATGGGACGAGGAGCAGCGGGTGTTGGGAGGGCGTCTCTTGCCTGACTGGCATGCCACCCTTGCTTCTCAACTCTAGTGAATTTAATACAGTGGCACAACTTGCCAAGTAATGTGAGCAGGCTTGGTGGCATGTGTGGCTGAATCCTACCTTAAATGGGGGCTACATACAATGGATTTCACAGAATGGGCAGGGAGGTAAGGCATACTCACCTCCATACTCCTGTTCCTCCATGCTTGGAGGGCCACTGCATCCTCCAGAAAAGCTTTTCATTTCTGCTGGTGTGGGATCTGCTGGTTGCAACTCTCTCTTGAGCACTGATTGGGGATCACTTCATTCTTTTCCTCAGACACTAGTTTCTGGCTCTCTGATTTATTGCATCTTTAGACCCACTCTTTCTCCAAGGATCTCAGAGTAGCCTAGACGGGTCTGCCCTCACAATTTTATCCTTACAACAACCCTGTGGG
>NW_015242286.1:0-594 GCF_001447785.1 Gekko japonicus | reverse complement strand
ACCTTTTTGTAAACTGATGCTACAATGGCCTCAAAGCTAGGCTGCAGAGGCCATTTGTAAACAGGAGATTTAGGACAATTAAAGCAATTGTCCAGATAACTGCACTAGAATTAGACAATATATGCACTAGCTGTATTCTAACCATTTTTCATATTAGCACCAATATTTACCCTTTCTCTGAACAGACTGAGCATCTGCAATCTTTTAAAGCTACCTCTGGTGGTATTGTGTCCAAGAATGGCCACAACAACTAGTCAGTAAAAATAAGTTTCTTTTACTACGTTCAGAAGCCAATTGTAAACCATTTTACTTGTGTAAAGACTGAGGAAAATGTGGAAAAAATTAGGAAGCACTACATGCTAACTCATTCAGTGATGTATATGCTAGTCCAATGTTTGTTCAGTAATGTACTTCTTAAATTAAATGGTACACAAGAAACAAATTGCCACTAGATTAGATACAGAAGACTCAGGCTACAGAGATTTAGAAAGGGTGGGGGAGAGATTAATCTTTCCACCCTACACTATTTTCCCCAATCTAAACTGCCCAAACTATCTGCGTGTACCTAGGACAAACAGTAGCAGGGGAGGGGGA
>NW_015242285.1:0-594 GCF_001447785.1 Gekko japonicus | reverse complement strand
GGCTAATAGCCACTGATGGACCTCTTTGGTGGAGAGAATCTTTGTTGGGAGAGAAGGAACGGGTGACTTCAAAAAGTTGCTTATTTGTTCTTCCCGGCACTGGTCTTATGCCACCTCCCCATGCTATGGAAAGCTTCCTCAGCTCATTTCATGTGTGTCAATCTTCTTCTGATGGTAGAGGAGCAGAACCTGTTATGAAAAGTGAACATTATGAGCCCCTAATTCCAGAATTAACTTGAGGTGTTCTCTTCCAAGCCTTATAGTGTCGCTTACAGCCATGTCACCCCTGGCTGGGGAAAGCTTTCCCAAACTGAAATGCTTTTTCAAAAAAATCGTTCAAAGAAGTGGCCTAATCTAAAATCGATTTCTTGAGTCCAGCTTTACGGTTTGAGGCAAAGATGCTTCTAGATCCCTGGGTATGTATAGAAGAACATTCCCTACAAAGTCTGCAGTCACAATGCATGGACAGAACACATATCCACAAAAAAATAGTTATATTTTTGCAAAGACCAGGTGTTTTTTTTTGAGCTGTTGTCTCACATCCTAGTATAAATGTATACAGTCTCCTAATTCAAAGTACTTACCAGTTTGCTA
>NW_015242284.1:0-594 GCF_001447785.1 Gekko japonicus | reverse complement strand
AAACTTCGGAATTGTGGACCAAGGCAGAAGGTGAGAGGAGAAAGGGCCGGAAAGCAAGAGGACAGCAGCCAAAGAAAAGAAGACACAGTCAAGGATTTCAGAACAGATCCAGCCAGGGAATCTCACAATGACACTCACTCCACTTCCTCTTGATCCAGCCGCTCCGCCTCAGCCCTGACCTTCTCAAAGGCTTCAGCCATTCTTCTGCGTTTCTGCTCCACTTCCTCCAGCTCCTCAATCAACCTCTCCTCCTCCAGAGCAAGTTCCTTCAGCTCCAGCTGCAGCTTCTCCTGGTCATCTTCATTCATCTGCTCCAGAATTTCTAAGCATCGCCTGCGTGGAAAATCCCCATCCAAGGTTTTTGGGGAAGGGGCAAGGCACTACTGCCCCATTCTGATGCCTGGCCCCAGAGTACTCATGCCTTAGGCAGCAACCACTCATTTCATTTACCTCTGCCTCTCTAGTCATCACAGGTACAACTGTGCTTTTAATTCTAAAGCAGAGGCTAAGATTTTGCATTTACACAGCATAACGGCAGAGCCATAGAATGCCTTCACGCTGCTGTCTTGAACGGGAAATGTATCTCAGGAAATA
>NW_015242283.1:0-594 GCF_001447785.1 Gekko japonicus | reverse complement strand
GTATTTCCCAACCCAGAGATGACAACCTTTGTTGGACTCCAATCAATATACCCCATCCATGAATTATATCTTCATTTCTATATTTAGATGGACATCTTTTCCATTTTCAGCCACTTCTCACACCTGAGTTCCAACTTGCAACACATATTATCCATTGAAACAGGTTAACCTATTTTTAATCTATTAAAGGACACGCTATCATGTTTGTTCGTTATTCTTCTCCAAGACTGTTGTGTCCCGGGTCTCTGAACTCCTTGTTTTTAATGTTTATTGACGAGACCATGCCAGCCTTGTGTCTGGGTTATTCTCCTATATTTTTGGCTATGTCTGTGAAAGGGGTGAATGGAATTAATATGGCTGCACTGGTTACATAATCTGTGAAATTCTAATCTAAACAATTTGTTTTATTTTATGTATCAAAAAGAAGAGAACATTATTTGAGATGAGGTTATGAAATGCCTATATATCCTCTCCTCCCCTAGGTAAACCAGTACAAGGTTCATCAAGGTTTTCAAAAGCCCAGAGCAGTATCAAAGCACCATAATGCAATATTAACTGCATATGAAGTTACTGCTTGATATTTTTCTCACATTT
>NW_015242282.1:0-594 GCF_001447785.1 Gekko japonicus | reverse complement strand
CTTGGAAAAACAATTCCGTTGACTTCTTGTGGATCCAGCCTGCTGGTGGGGTTGACACAGAATTGTTACGTGACCTTTCTTCTTGGATTGCGGGCCAGGAGAGTGTTCATGGGGAGAGAGGGTACGGCTAGGCTATCTTTGCGATCTGCATAGCCACAGATGATTTTGTGCTATCTTTAAGCTATGTATAATTTAGACCAGCCCTGAATTTCTTGCTACCTTCTACACTTGCAGTTGTTCAGCCTCCTAGGTAATACTTGAGTACAAAGCTCATTTAAAACCAACTCCTTTCTATTCCCTGCAAGCTTTGCATTAAAAAATCTAACTCGCTGTCTTTGAAGTCAGGAGAATCTCTTATGAAAATGAATGCCTCTTAATATAATCAGTGCTGCCCTGGTGAATGTTTTAATGTAGCAGGAAGGAAGCAGAAGAATATAATGCCCATGGCCTTTGATCTGCCTTCTTTCATTTTTGAAAACAAATGTGGGAAAGCTATACCTTAAAGAAAGAGGAATAATTAGAAGGCTAAAGTCTACTTCATACGCGCACCATGTTTCACCAGTCTAAGAAATCTGCACATACAATTGTGTGTGT
>NW_015242281.1:0-594 GCF_001447785.1 Gekko japonicus | reverse complement strand
CAATGGCACCTTTAAGACCTTTAAGGTGCCATTGGACTCTAAATTGACTGAAAATAAAACACTGTGAATGGGGAGACAGAGAAGATGTAGTTCCCTGTGTCAAACCAGTGGCCCTTCTAGCCCACTACTGTATATAAGGACTCACAGAAGCTACTCCAGGATGGAGTACATTAATACATTTGTTTCAACTGTTAATGCTGTGGGAGAGAACCTGGGGAATTATGAAACATAGACTCAAATCAGGCTACAATCCAAGTCTTACTGGATCGTGCTTGCAGTGTGTTGAATATCGGAAAACTGCATGTTATGTTGGTGACTGGCCTTTCTTCAGAGTAGAAAATCCAGACTGGAACCTCTCCGGGTTCAAGCTTCATAGAAAGAGACCTTACTGTACAGGTGAACAGATTTCAGGCATGCAAGCAGTGTGCGTTGTTCAAAAGAAGCCTTTATTGAGAGAATATTCTGAAAATGCAATTTTATAGTTCTGATCGTATTTATACACTAGCAGAGGTCCATTGTGTAACGCACATGTCAATGTCAGTTTGGCCTTGTATGTAACTGACTTCCTCCACCCCTGCCACATGACAACAGTGC
>NW_015242280.1:0-594 GCF_001447785.1 Gekko japonicus | reverse complement strand
TGACCCAGCCGGGCTCTTCTTACGTTCTTGTATTCTTCCCCCCCCTTATTTTGAGTCCTAAACAAATCAATGCAGCCCACCAAGTGGAACCGCCCGGTTTCCTCAAGGTTAATGGGCTAAGCAACTAACACGGCGCGATCCACCCGCACACGCCTCGGCGGCGGAAATTAATGGGAGCCACACAAAAGCGGTGCTTGGAATAACGAATAGGGAGAATAATTAATGGCCTGATATTCCAGCAGTCACTGAACCGGTATGTCGTGGCAGCTGTTTTGTCATTTTAATGAAGGAGAGGACAGTGCGGTTGCTCTTTCCGACATGCTCTGTTTTCGACCTGGCAAAATAACCCCAGAAAAAAGGTCTTCGCCTCGTCTGAGCTCTGGTCACCAGGTACCCGAGGAGTCAAAATGCCTGGACCTGCTTGCAACTGCAGGATGTCTTGTATTCTGTTGTGCCGTGAGTTGTAAACAGTGGTAAGACACATGGGATGTTCTGCTAGTGTTTGAAAATGCATAGAAAGATGCGGGTCCCTTTATATTTTGAATTGTAGCATCACAGAGTCGGGAGGGGACACACAGGCCATCTAGTCCAACC
>NW_015242279.1:0-594 GCF_001447785.1 Gekko japonicus | reverse complement strand
TCTTTCTAGAGCTTGTTGTTTTTATTTCCTCTGTCACCTCTGGTGTAGACGTGAGCATAACAGGATTTTTACTTGCAGCCTGACTTCATTTGATAGTGAAATTTACCTTATTGATGTACATAAGCATCAAGGAAAGCAAGGCCGTTGCACTATTGAATAACAATTGCATTTAAAAAATTTGATTACATTTGCAGCCAGATGCTTTAGACAACCCTCTTTCATTCAATAATATTGTTTAATGAGTTCTGTTGTACTGGCTGGAATCTCCTCTCTGTCACTGCACCCTTGCACTGTGATGCCAGAAGCCTATCAGCCCAGGTGGAACGGGAGCAAATGATACAGCTCTCTAAGATTAAAAACTTCCAAAAATATGTGCTACCCAACAAGATTGCTACATAGAAGCCATCTGAAGGCCACTGCAGAAAAGACACTAGGGATGATTTCTATAAGGCTGAGTTCATAGTGTGGGGACACTGGACCTAATCTGTGAACTCTGTTACAGTCATATGTTATTCGTGTGTTCTCTTTTTCTGTGTGCAGTGTTCTTTCTCTGGATTGGAACTGCGGTGTGGTACAGAACAAGCTTCACTCCCA
>NW_015242278.1:0-594 GCF_001447785.1 Gekko japonicus | reverse complement strand
TGGGATATAAAAATCAACTCTTCTTCTCCTTGGATATTGTGAGTGGACTTGAGTTTTCAGAGCTGGAAGTCTGACCTCTTTAAATTGTCTTCTTTTGAGGGTGAACATTGTATATGTTTTAAATTTCTAGAATATGCTCATTACCCAAGCCATTGATAAAAGTCTTAACACCACTGAAACAAACAGATCTAGCCACCATATGAAGCCCTGAAAAACAATGAGCTCAATATTTTCAGATAGGCAAACTCAGATGCCAGAGCCACAGTCCTTCCACAAAGGATGCTCTGGCTCCTCAGACTTCAAGTTCTGTTATTGGTAAGAAATAAGGAAGGAAATGTAGTGGTGGAATGACCGGGTGGTGATAGGGTTTCTCCTGGGTATCATAGATAACTTTGTGGGAGGAAGTGGGGGTGGAGTAGCATTCTAAACTGGAGATGAAAGAGAGCTGGCTGTGCTCTTGTAGCGAGAGAAGCAGTAGGGAGAGTGTCAGTGGCAGTGACACTTTGGTTTCTCACCCATATGAAGATTTTGATACATTTCTTCTGGGGTTAGTGACTGGTTGTCCCTTATTGCTTTGGTATCTTTTTTAAAAAA
>NW_015242277.1:0-594 GCF_001447785.1 Gekko japonicus | reverse complement strand
AAAAACTGACTTTTACTGATTTTATTGACGATTTTCCACCCCTGGGAGTGAGATAGTTTAATGGCTCATTGCTATTTTCAAAATCAAATTTTCCTAGATAAGCATGTTACCATTATATTAGCAAGGAGCACATAGTTACTAAAGAATAAAAACCTGTGAACTAAAGAGGGAACTGTACTGCTCATCATTAATAACATTATGGGAACAATGGAATAGGTTCCTGTGATACTTTCACAACACATTGCACATAGCAAGGAGTATAGTGCTATCTGGTAGAAATACTGCACTCAGAATGGTCTGAAAATGAAACATTCTTGAAGAGCCTTACGTATGCTGTTCATCAACCTAGTAACACATGTACATTTATTGGTAGGAAGATGGAAACTGCACAGCACAGAAAGATTTTCTGTAGTATGAACATTAAGAGCTGTGTCCTAAAGACAATTTTGCAACTTCTATTCCTAGCAGATGTTTAGTTTGTGCCTTTAAGACAATGGTCCAATGGAATGATGGACTTCGTCTTAGGGGACCTTCTCAGCCATTGATAGGTTAGTTAGCATTGGGCATAACTAGTCCCTAACTAAGGATAATCTG
>NW_015242276.1:0-594 GCF_001447785.1 Gekko japonicus | reverse complement strand
GACTCCATGGCTTAGAGGGAACATTGCATAGGGTGTCTGTTATGGAGACGGGGACAGAAAGGAGATTGTAAACCGCTCAGAGACGCCTTCGGGTTGGGTTGGATTCAACTCATCGTCGTCGTCTTCTACTTACTTCAATGGTGCCATCAACATATATAATTTTATTGTATTTATTAAAACATATTGTATTCTGCCTTTCTGGCAGCAGACCACAAGCCAAGGTGGCTTACAAAGGGTACAGGGCAGAGTGACATAAGCCAAGAAGATGGGCCCCGTCTCAAGGACTGTGTGATCTGAAAGGGTGCACAACTGAGGGAGGAAAGGCAAAGCCAAATATAATGCTCGCCCTTTGTTCCAAACAAGAGTTGCTATGTTGAGGATAATAATAATAACAACAATTCTGCATACTGCTTGGGGGTTCACAGCCTGTTAACCTTGCCATTGTAGTGGTCTCATAAAGTAGGGGAGTATTGTCCCCCGACTGCAGATGGAGGAACAGGCTGAGCGAGGGGGACGTGCCCCAAACGCCACCGAGCGAGTTCATGGCAGAGTCGTGCTCCACTCTAGGAACATCTCGGTTCTCACCTGAGCCCC
>NW_015242275.1:0-594 GCF_001447785.1 Gekko japonicus | reverse complement strand
CCCAAGAAGTCAGATGAGGCTTTGAGGGTCAGAGACAGGAGATCAGGGCAAAAGGAGCCAAAGTCCAATATCTAGGGAAGCACTAGTTAGGGACAGGAGGCATAAACCTAAGCATGGGTTAGGTGGGTTAGGTCTGCTCACAGCTGACTTGTCTAGACTAAAGAAGCAACCTGCAAGCTAGAGGTTTATAGACCCCATGGAATCCTGATTGGCCCAAGGTGTCATTTGCTGAGGCCCAGTCAGATGACTCCTGAGTTGCAATGGAGATTGTAGTCCAGATGGCACAGTTGGGCATCTGTAGTTCCAGAGCCTCTCTGCATTTTCTATGGCAACTGGCTGCATAGTCCATGTTGTAAGGCACGAGATTAATAGAAGGCCAACATGGGTGCATTACAATAAAAGTTAATGTGAGAGGGAAAAGAAGCAACCATAAACAAAGAACATTAGATTAGCATAAAAGTCAGAAGCCCAAATTACAAGGTTCTAACTAGCAGATAAAGGGGATTAGGCAAATTGGAAAAGTAAAAGACAATGAATTGGATCCAAACTAAACTTCCACAATTTGTACCTATTCCCCCTTCCCACTGCAGAACC
>NW_015242274.1:0-594 GCF_001447785.1 Gekko japonicus | reverse complement strand
TGACTACCTTTGCCATGACAGGTGGCTTGTTTTTATGCACAAGAAGTCTGTTTCCCTTGTGCAAAGGGAGCACTCACAGATGAAACGCTACCAGCCTTGCTACTGGTAGCCTGGAAGGGTACGGCCCACTTGATTCTGTTGAATCTATAAACTGAGCCTCAGCTTTTCTCTTCATCAGCAGGGGGAAACAATGCAATCACTGATGAGGGAAGACACAGCATTCCCTAGCTCCTGTCCCACCTTTTCTTATAAATGGCTATTATTCTTAAAATTGTCCCTTTTTAATTACCAGCTTTTCCTTGCATTTAAGGGCTGGCAGAAGGACAGTCAATAACAAAGAGGACAGGGACAGCCAATGTGGGACTTTGGCCTTGGGAATCTGGACCCATCTCTGAGATACATCACTGAGGGCCTGGGCACGGCAAGTTATTCACCCTAATTTTCAGCCTCAAATCCCTGGAAAACCAAAATGTGGTCATTCTTAGAGGAGAACATTGCAAGGAGAGAACTGTGTGTGATGTGTTCTTAGTTCACAGGTTGAGCAGATCACAAGCAATAGTTAATTCGCAGCATGTATGGCAGGCTTGTGGTTAA
>NW_015242273.1:0-594 GCF_001447785.1 Gekko japonicus | reverse complement strand
CAAAACATCATTGATAAGTTCAAAATGTCATTGATAAATTCACTTGGCAACTATCACAGATTTTTCTCCTTGACTAGCTGTCTCCACCCAATGCATGAACTTGTTGACCAATATAAGAAACCATGTGGCATATCTCATTCTCTCAGATCTTTATGGCGAGCACACTCTGTTGATAACTACAGTTAATATTAGCTGGCTAATGTAGACATAGAAATGTTTATTAAGGTTATCAATCAGTTTGTTTTTTAGTATCTGATTGGGTTAATTACCTTTACTGTAAAATGTCGAAGCTGCTATTTGCAATAATTGTTACAGTATTTAGTAGCTATTTAATACATCTTATCAACTTCTGAATGGGACGAATGTCACCGTACTTGGAAAGAACACTGTATGAATTACCATAAATTGAGTTGCCAGTTCTAACCTTGAGAGAGTTCCTATAAATCAAGTGTTTTGTAAAAAGTAAAATTTAGCCTATTAGGGACTTGGGGATTAAACAGGATGTTTCTCCTCTTGCCTTTTGTGTAATTCTAAAAGGTTCAGGAGCTAGAGAACTGAAGGTCTGGGGATGATAAAGGAGAAATTCAGGGGGAA
>NW_015242272.1:0-594 GCF_001447785.1 Gekko japonicus | reverse complement strand
GGGAAGAAAAGGCCATTTTGAACATTTTCTTTTCAGTTATGACACCACATAGAACCGGCATTCTTCCAGAAAGAAACACATACGCCATTAACTCTTATTCTCACCAATTAAAATTTGCCCTCAACTAATTCAATTTGGCCTTCACACATATGGTGACATAACCATAGCTTTTCTTCCACCCAATTGCCCCCAGATCACTTGACTCAAGAACCACTCCGACACTTCCTGCCCTCCCCAAATCAACCTGATTCCCCACTTTGGGTTTGTAGACTCTCTAGAACTTAAAACAGTGGAAAATATTTTTACCCGCGTTTGACAAAAACCATAAAGTTTTCTCGGTGAAATGTTGCTATTCTTAAATTGAAGAACATGTTATTCCGATTAGACATGGTACAGGTTTGCCAGTAAAGATATTTACGAAACGCCTGTAAACATTTTCTTCCAAAGGAAGAGATACCATTTCCATTTAAAAGGGGGAAAGCATCTCTATTACAATCTGAATCTATTGTTCCTTGATTTCCTAAGCCGTGACCTGCCCAAGAGGTTCTGTCATTGTTCCAGCCGTTGACTGGCAGGGCATGAAACAAACATGCT
>NW_015242271.1:0-594 GCF_001447785.1 Gekko japonicus | reverse complement strand
TGGGTGTGTCTGCAAAATCTGCTTATGGATGACCTTTAAAGAAAGGCTTAGATAATGAGAGGAAGTAGAACAGTAATGACATTGTAAAACATTTATTTACGCTAATCGGGAAGAGACTTTAATAAAAGGTGCAAACTTGTGCATAAAGAAGGAAACTGAATGGCAATAGAGTAGCAATCCGTGAAAGAAGAAAGGATAAGGGGCACCCCCTTCTTTGGCTGTTTTCAGTGACAAGATGGCAGGCAAATGAGCTAATGCTGAAAACCCATTAAATAACTTTCTCCTAAGCCATTCAAAGCATTTCACTGTTAGAACATAGCTTGCAACCATTAACTTTACATCCAAATGCAACACGTTGCCTGCTGGAAGAAACGGAAATGGAAGTGAAATTTAGAGAAGTGAGGTTATTTTTCTTCTCGTTCATGAGTGTTATGCGGCATATGGTATATCCATGGTTTTTAAAGCCTTGTGGGGAGGTTAGCTGCAAGGATATACACTTCCTGCTTCACCTCGGGTTGTGAAGGACGCACAGGAGAAGGCCTCTGTAGAAGAACTAAATGGCCAGGCTCATGGTAGAAGAAGAGAAGAGATTGG
>NW_015242270.1:0-594 GCF_001447785.1 Gekko japonicus | reverse complement strand
TTTGCTTAGGGGATCTGCCGGGACAGAAGTCAGGACTGCGAATATTTCAGTGACGGCGGCCACAGGAAAAGTTTTACCTGCGATCTCTTTCAGCCCATGGAGACTAGGAGAAGACAGGAGAGCGACAGAGACACCTGGATTTCCAGAACTGAATTAAGAAGCGGCATTTGGATGACAGGTTTATAAATCAGATTGTTCCCGCTATGCTCCTCTAGGGCCACAGCTCTCTACACCTGCCACAGGTCAATACCCAAATGGCTTCATTCAGCTGGAACCTGGAAGGAACAGCTAAGGTGCGCTGGGACAAACAGGATTCCTGGTATTGGATTCAAAGTATGCCATGCGCCAGCAGAATCCTCATGAGTTTACCTCTCAAGCAGCATTCTCCAGGACGCCTTCCATGATGTTAATTCATATTCATAGCACAAATGCCTAGACTCCTGATAAACTGAAGGCAGTGCAACACCTGAAGCACACTAGGTAAAAATTAAATTTTAATCCTCTTTAATAGTGAGAGCCAGTGTGTTGTCCTGGTTACAGTGTTGGGTTAGGATCTGGGAGAAGTGGGTTCAAATCCGCACTCTGCCATGGAAG
>NW_015242269.1:0-594 GCF_001447785.1 Gekko japonicus | reverse complement strand
AGGGATAACCCTCAGTCAGCCAGTCCTGTCGTCAGCCTCTAGTTAAAACGCCTCAAGGCTGTTTCTTTGACTCCACCCACTTCTCCCTTCCAGATTTGCACCTGCAGAGGCAGGCAACAAATGGCCTAGAGTGCTACAGCTGTGCAGATGGCGATGGCAGCCAGTCCGGATGCTCCAACAAAACCATCTCGACAGTCCAGTGCACCGGCATCCATAACATGTGCCTGGAAGGGACTGGCAAGAGCCGCAAAGGTGAGTGTGGCACAGCATGGCTCCCTGCCCAGACAAAGATGCCCTCACAAGACACTCCCGGACACCATGTCCATAGGCGACATTGGAAGATTAAGCTACGGACAACATGGAGGGGGTTCTTAGCATGTCCAAAGGATGGCAAAAGGTGGAGCTTGTTGAGACTGGTAGGGGACCACTGAGAAGACCTTCAGAAGCTGGCCAGAGAAAGAATGCCATGTGGCCTCTACTTTACTAACCGGTAGGAGGGTTGTGGGAATGGACTTGGGGGGGCTGCAGTAATAGCCGTGGCACTATGTCAAGGAATCCCCAGGAACTCTATGGTAAAATCATAGAATTTCCAGC
>NW_015242268.1:0-594 GCF_001447785.1 Gekko japonicus | reverse complement strand
ACTCAGGAAAATTTATGCTGGAATAATTAATAGTGTCAGCCTTTTAAGGTGCCCCCAGACTCCTGTTTCCTTCTGCTGCTACAGACTAACACGGCTACGCATTCAGAAACCCTAGCCGGTCATTCCCGGGGCTCCAAAGCGCAGGAGCTGTGCCAGATAACAATAATCTGCCACATGCCACAAGCATCTTTGTTCATTTATGACTAATAAAAATAAGGAGGGAAAGGTTTGCCTGGAATAAACGCTTTCTGGGACTGTGAAAAAATGCATCGCAAAATGGGTCGCTTTCACACAAATCATTCTCTGCGTAATCAGATTGCGACCCTGTACGCATTTGCCTAGGGAGTAATTTTCATCCCTTTTTTTGGGGGGGGGCGCTTTTATTAAGCGTATGGCGGGAACCCGAGCTTCCCATTGCAAACCCCGATTTGTGAGCATTCACACGTGAGGATATGGGTAGAGCCTTTGCGCTCGCCCTCTCTCGCTCTCCATGCACAATCGAGAGCAGACGAGTGTTCGGACGATACTCAGCATCACGTGGCACGCTAAAGACTCAACTTCCCGTCCCACCCCGAGCACTGTCCCGATCTTCTA
>NW_015242267.1:0-594 GCF_001447785.1 Gekko japonicus | reverse complement strand
TTTAAAAAAAAAAAAGAATGAGATTTTGACAGCATTTTTTCTTATGGTTAATTGAGGTGATAGATATACTTGACATTTATCTAAACGCAGAATGGAAGATTAAGACATATTTTTCAACATGCATTCTCCATATTAGAGGAGGTCACTTTCCAGGGTCTCTTTAATATGCCTGCGCAATTAATAGTGGTGATAATTCCGCTTCATATCACAGCGTCTTTAAAGTTCTCTTTCAAGCCGACAGATAAAACCATCTCTTCTGTATATGGGGCTTGAATTAGACTAATCTTTTTCAAGTTTGCCCTCAAGGCCTTCCCCTTCTCACAGTCCTGAAAATTAATACTCAGTGAAAAATACAAAGGCCTATATGCTAACTCAGTAGGTTGAAAGAAGGCAGAGGGACTCACACTTCAGACTTCTTTAATTATTTCCACTACATTTCTGAGGGCTTCCCTCTGAGCAACTTCATCTGTGGTTTGTGTGAAATGTTCTTTCTTATTGTGTGATGGTTTCAGCTGGCACAATGGTATTTCTGTCAGGCTTTTGTTTACAGTATTTGTGGTGCAATGGTAATATATCAGATCTGCATGAAATATA
>NW_015242266.1:0-594 GCF_001447785.1 Gekko japonicus | reverse complement strand
TGTACATGTTGTGCCTTCAGTTCATAGTTCAACATATATAGAAGTACGTCAGTATGCTGTGCAGGCTCTTCTTATTGCAACCACCCAAATAATTTCCTCTGTAGTTCAACAGCTGTACAGTTAGATTCAGAATCACTGAACTTCAGTAAAATGAAGATATTTTATCTTGTCATCTAAATTCATCTGTTTCTAGCAGGTGAACATTTTGATTGTTGCCATCAGTGCTGTTTGTCACAGTTGGATTTTGTTCTGCACTGGGGAGAACTGACACAGAATCCCAGTGATCTTCTCCTGCACAGTTCTTAAATTCTTCAACCACAGTCATTTGAGGATTTTGTAAGTCCTGAAAAAGAAGTATTAGGTTGTTACACCAATATGTAGAACATTTCTGTACTAGTAAACCTGTGTGTAGGAGAACATTGTGAAGATTTGGGGATTCAGTCCCACAGATCTGTTTTACTAATGGTGGTTCTTTCCTCTTCCACCAGAGAAAAGCTTTTTGCCTCAGTGGAAGTTGGCTTGCCCCACAGGAAAATGCCACCATTGGTGGAACAAATCCATAGGCCTATACACAGAAAGGCAAGCTCCACTAAA
>NW_015242265.1:0-594 GCF_001447785.1 Gekko japonicus | reverse complement strand
GTCCTGAGATGCTCAGGAGAAAGACAGACATATAAGAACATTAAATAAACATGTATCTAATACCCAGTACAACATTTTGTAGAAAGGAGAGAATCTGTACCATCTTGCTAGAGCAACTAGGGCTTAGGCAAATCGTCATAGAGTTTCTGGGGACTAGAATCTTTTCTCCAAAACTAGTGCTGTCAAGAAAAAATTCCTCTCCCTGCAAAATCAGAATCCCTCCTCCTTACCTTGTTAAAGAATCATGTTGTGTGTCCCATGGATTCTCCCCTTTAAAGTGTCTGTTGCATCCATTTAAATGAGAACATCTGCTTTAATCTCTGCAGACCAGATAAAAAGTATGTGGCTTTTTAAATTTAAATCTGAATTTTAAAATTTCAGCTATAAATTCATTTTTTTAATTAACTTGATTTAAAATGAAGTATGAACTTAATGGAAAAGTAACTGATATGTCTAAAGAACTCTTCTCCTCTCCTCCTCCAGTAAATCAAACAATCTTTTTTTTGGGAGGTGTACAAACTAAGACGATTTTTTTTGCAGAAAAAACCCCCAGAAAATAAATAATAAAGTGAAAAGGTTTTAAAACATACATCA
>NW_015242264.1:0-594 GCF_001447785.1 Gekko japonicus | reverse complement strand
CAGTACATATGTTGAGTACCTGCATCACTATGCAAAGCAGGTATAGCCAAGGTTTATACAACTATTCTTTCCATGGTGACCAAATGTCATTATTGGGCATTTTCATAACAAAGACACAGTATGGGAGTTTATAAGAAGTAAATACAAAAGAGAGGCTAGAGTGGGAGAAAGCAATCCCACAACAACTCTCCAAGCAGACAGTTTGTAACAAACACCACAGTACTGTCTAGAATCCATAATATCACACATGATGCGGTATGTATACTGCAATTCGAGATTTGCTCCTGTCTGGATTTGAGACAAGGTTTTTTAAACTGAAGCAAACATGATCTTTGCATCATAATAGGACCATTCATGCCTGTAAACCTAAATAGCACATTTCTTAGCAGATATCATTTACATTCTTATTGTATCCATCCTTGTCAGTAATATACTTGACAAACTTCAGTAAGTTTCACAGCCACTGCCACCTTCTCCCAGCATTGCTCCACAGCCATGGCTGTGGGTACTCCACACCATGGCTGTGGGTACTCCACGCTCACAATAGAAATGATAAAATTAAAACAGCTGATAACAAATAACATCAGATGAATA
>NW_015242263.1:0-594 GCF_001447785.1 Gekko japonicus | reverse complement strand
GCTTTTAGACACTTTCTATAGGTGGGTTTTCCTAGGGAGGTGTTCCCTCTGTCCCAGTAGCTTTCTGCAAGGGTAGAGGGAACTTTACCACCTTGAATCCCCACTCTGCCACCCCTAAACTTAGACTCAAAGAATGGGAATTGTGGTAAATATAATAAATATAGGAAGAGACTGGCTCTCCTTGCCTGATGCTAGCAATGAAGGAACAGACCAAAACCGCAGCACAGTAGCAAGGTGACTTACGCCAGGTTGAACAACTAGAAATGAGCCTCTATCCCATCAATTCTTTTTATCTGAAGAAAGGAGCTTCGGCTTGTCTTTCAGAAGCTTAATTCCCCCCAAATCTTTTTGGTCTCTAGGCGCTACTCTTTTGAAATTGCGCTTCGACTCAGTCTGGCCCCAGTGCCTAAACCTGGCTAGCTCAAGTAAAGCAGGATATTCAGCTGTAGGGTGAGATGAAAATGTACCAGTTGGCACTGCAGCACATTTTTAAAAGGTTAATGAAGGGAAGAATTGCTGGTACTTATTTGCAGTAACATTTAGTGCACATTTCAGCCTCCTCTTATCTGAGGCTGTGGTCACACGGAACATTAG
>NW_015242262.1:0-594 GCF_001447785.1 Gekko japonicus | reverse complement strand
TCTCTTCCCTGGAAAACCCCACAGTGTCACCATAAGTCGGCTGTGACTCAACGACACTTTCCCCCACCAAGCCCTTCTGCGCTGGCCCAGGAGCCGGTACGTTCCGCTCAACACTACGGTGTTTAATCTTGGCTACCTCCTGGGGCAGAGCAGCGGTTCACGACTCGGAGATATCATCCTCCGCCTCCCCTTTGTCTCAATTTCCTCGCTTTCTCCCACGTCGGCCCCCACAGCGATCACAGAGGCCCGAAAAGCTGAGAAGGAAGGGAAAAAAGACGTCAGCCCCAATCCTGCCAAGCATCTGTCCCCATCTATTCTCCGCAGGAGCTATAAACATGATGGACGGAATACATCAGGGCGGAAATAGAGGGATAAATCAAAGAGGCAAATATGGATCTGTATTCATTTAAAGTTTCTACCTTGCAAGAGGTAATGACTTTCTCCCCCAGTCTATGTCTGCCTGCGCGGGAACGGGAAAACGTAGTGATGGATCCTTCCCTGGGCTGGCCTGTTTCAGGAATGTCTCCCCTTCTGGTTTACCTGCTCCTAGGTATGAGGTTCCCTCAGGCTGTGGCTCGGTGGCAGAGGCTCTGC
>NW_015242261.1:0-594 GCF_001447785.1 Gekko japonicus | reverse complement strand
ACTTTATAGTGGGAATTATATTCTGCTGGGGTTTTAATAATCGCAAGCGATACCAGAGGCATCTTCCATAGACTTTTCTTAGATTCTTTAAGCGAATTTGCTCTGAAAGAGAGAGACAGATTTAAAATTTGGTAGCAACAAAGCATTTCCTCAAATCTGCCATGTTTCTAGATCAAACCTTTAAAAACCCTTATGAATACCAAAATGTCATTCAAGAGTGTCAGCTTCAATAACAGGCTTACATAGATTGTGCAGTTCACATATGCAATATACTTAAGTACTTTTCTCTCTGCAGCAACCTATATGACACTTGCCTCTCAAAAAGGGAAAGCATGCTCAAAAGTTATCATCATGAATATAAACACAACACGCGCACATTAGGTTGAATAAAACACAAAATTTGATACTGAAGGTGTATCAGCTGAAGTATGACTTCCAGAGCTACAAACTGTGTTCATGTTTGCATACTGCAGAAAACCTAAGTCCTGATGCTTCACAGGTACTCAGTTTTCTTATAATTTTGTACAAAGGGAAGGTCTTATTAGAGGTTCAAATGCCACAACACAACCATGGAATAGATGAACTAGGGACAAC
>NW_015242260.1:0-594 GCF_001447785.1 Gekko japonicus | reverse complement strand
CACCAGTCACATGTGGGGAGAAGGGTTGCTACGGTAGCCTGGGGCAGGGGAAATGCACGGAAGCCTGTGATGCGGAAGCCCTGCTGCTCCATCAGCAGCCGCAGCTGCCGTTGGGGAACTGCACAAGCCCATTCCCACGTGGAAAATACGAGAGGATCTTCTATATGAGTCCACCAGCATTTTAGGATTGCCAGTTTTCAAGGTTTCATCTGAAGTGTCAGGGACTAGGCCTTCTTTTCCGGGAGAAGGGGCGAATTCTCAGAGTCAGAGGACGGAATGTTGCATTTAGTTCGAGAGTTAGTGTTGCTTGCTGTACCCCCATGGTCCCTCAGGCACAGTCAGGATCTCCCCTTCACTCTCCAGCTTCTGCACCCATCATGCACCAGTAGATCCCTCCTCTTTTCCACCAGGCGCTTTTGGCTTTCTCCTTTATGTCTCAGGGTCTGAGCCTCAGAAGATCTAGCAGACCTATTTCAAAATGGCAGAAATGTTGGTTACGTTCATCTCACCAGCACCACTACCTGACTATTAGCTTTGATTCTCTCTCTTAATGCAACTAACCTTTCCTAGCAATTTGGAGAGGGGGGGAAGTGT
>NW_015242259.1:0-594 GCF_001447785.1 Gekko japonicus | reverse complement strand
AATTCTGGGAGAATTCCAGGCCCTACCTGGGGGGTTGACAACCCTGTTCCTCTCATGGACTGGAATGAAGGCCATATATGCCTTCAGATATGCCAGATATGAAAAGAGTTACAGTTTTATTTGCTTACCTGAAGGCTCTGACAATAATGTGCTCTATAATGGATCTCTTTCAGCATTTCTGGCCTGGTTTAGTTTTGCCAGCTGCTGAAGAAGCTCATTTCTCCAGAACTCCAGCATATAACATCTGGATTTTCCCCAACCCCACTGTTCAAAAGACCAGTTGCTTCTTCTTTATTTCTTTTTAGCTAGTCTCATAAGCTAAGGGGAAGAAAAGCAGAAGATCACAGAACCATCAGTTAGGAAAATGCAAGGACTGGGATGCATGTCAAACAATGGTAGAGTATTGAAAAAGACAGTGGTCTCCTTTAGGTCTGGAAGTGAGAGCCTAACCACTTCTGCTGTCATCACTTCCTTCATCTTGTCTTTTGCCCGATGTTCACAACCACCCAACCCCATTTCCAGGTTGGGTTGCCAGGTCTCCCCTGACCACCGGAGGGGGATGGGGAACTGGGTTGCCAGATCCAGGTTGGGAAA
>NW_015242258.1:0-594 GCF_001447785.1 Gekko japonicus | reverse complement strand
CTATAGCAACTGGCTCTCAAGAAGAAGAAGAGAGATCTGTTTGACCAGCCAGAATAAAATGGTGTCTCCTTTCTAGGCATCAATACCCAGCTGGGACAAGGCTGATCTTTCCTTGCTGACAGTAACCCTAACCCAGAGGCCCTTAGACCCTGGTCTGGTGGTGTAGTGTCCTTCTCCTCATCTGTGTAGTTACAAGCCTAATTTATTTTGAGATTGCCTCTGAACATGAATAGAATATGGTTTGCTCACTGGTGCTTATCCTCAAGGGTGCGCACACATCTGAGGTGAGGAAGCTGTCTGGTCAGAGGGGGAGCCCCAACACCTCTGTATTCAGAGGTTAACTGCTCCTCTCCAGAACTTGCTAGATAACTTCTCTGCTTCCCAAGGCAGCATTCAAAATGTTCAGGTTCCACACTTCAGATCTGGTCTCCGATGATATGAAATCTAAAGAGCAATCCTAAGCAGAGTTACACATTTCTGCATCCATTAATATCAATGAAGCTTAGAAAGGAATAACTCTGGTTAGGGCTGCACTGTTAGAAGTGTGCATCTCCATGTCCACATAGCTTTATGAGAGCCAGTTTGGTGTAGTGG
>NW_015242257.1:0-594 GCF_001447785.1 Gekko japonicus | reverse complement strand
CACTACACCAAACTGGCTCTCTGGAAGTAAACATATACAACCAATTTTGCAAGACTTTAATCTCAAGCATGGATGGGAGAGGAAGGGCCCAACCCAGGCTACAATCCACATTAACACGAGGAAAAAATTAGAATTGTGTCTGAGGATATTTATAGAAACTTATTTTCTTGTATTGATGTAGTTACTGTCCAGATCTTGTGAGATTTGGTGGAGTCAATCAGAAGCAATGTTAGAACAGCAATTTCAAGAAACACTCTGAACCACTGGGTCTCCTGTGTCTATCTCTAAATTCACTCACACTCACTTGCACACTCCATGCTGCCGTGTCTGGTGGCGGCTATAAACACAAATCAGGGAGCAAGAAATGTAAGAAGGTCCAAGAAAAGAAACAAAAGGAAGCTAAAGGAAACCAATCCATCCATGTTTTTCAAATTGGATAAGGCCTTTCTGTGGTCTGGCAACAATACAGTAACTAGAGAAGCATATGAACACAATCAAGATGAAAATTATTTCAATGTAGAGGCTGAGTGTGTGGCAACTAATTTCCAGGGAAGTGTACATAGTCCTATGGATTCTTTGCATGCTGCCACTGAC
>NW_015242256.1:0-594 GCF_001447785.1 Gekko japonicus | reverse complement strand
CTCTTATGTTCTTATGTTCTGTCAGCAGAGCTCCACTAATGGAAGAGGGAGGAAAAAGTTCTTTAGTTCCCTGATCTGCCTCGCTATTAGTCCATTACTCTGTTTATTCCTTAAAGTCAAAAATGGGTACCTGGACAGATACTTTTATTTCAGCATTTCCCAAATTCCTATACTGTTGACAGATTGTGGAACCAGCCATTTTCCTATTTGTTAACTGTTCAGGGAAGTAGAACTCTTGTACTCAGGGAGATCAGTGGGCAACTTAGCCGCTTTTGCTGTGCCCCAGAGGGTGGGAGATTTTACCGCCATCCTGGATCTGAAATATAGGGAATCAAGAAACACTGGTTTGGTGTTCTTTCAGCCCAGCCTTAGAGATTTACACTGTCATCCAGGTTCTTCAACAAGGTCCAGTGGGTCAGGAAGCATCTCGGAATCTTACAGTTGCTTCTGCAGGATTACCAGAACCCTATAACCAGGTCAGCGCCTACATCTCCTCCTCAGTTACATCTCCAATTGCAAAAATACTATCTCTATTCAGAAAAACAGCCGCCGCCAAAAAAGACTAAATGTGTTTCTTCTACCTGAAATGTCAAG
>NW_015242255.1:0-594 GCF_001447785.1 Gekko japonicus | reverse complement strand
AGAGGGAACACTGGTTGGGAGTGGAAGGAACCGGTCCAAATCTTGGAGATGCCCTTTAAATTAACTTGCTGACAATGTGAGCAAAAGAAATGGCTTGGAGAGGCGGAAAATAGCGCAATATGAATGGTTACCCTTCCCGCCAGAGTATAAAAGATTCCAGTGATGAAACCAGCGACATGGTTACGGTTGTCAGGCATGGGCTGGCCACCAGGGGTAAACCGGGGGGACATGGGGGGCAGCCGTCAGTGGAAGCATGGCATCACTGCTGAGGATACCTGGAAGTGATGCCACGCCTCTCTAGGAACTGCCAGAAACTCTGTGGTAAAATCATAGTGTTCCTGGCGATTTCTACAGAGGACCAACGTCACTTCTGAATTTTCCCCAGAAATGAAGTCATGTCATTGGTCTGAGGGCCATTTTATTATTTTTCAGGTGGTGGACTGACTAGGTTTGGGGAAGCCCTCACTGGGGGCCTGGTAACCCCGTCCTAGAATCTTTTTTTCCCCAGAAGTCTAAGCACTGTGATAAGTTTTGAGTATGATTTTCCTTCAAAATCCCACATGCCGAGTAGGAGAAAGTTCAGGATAGCCTTTG
>NW_015242254.1:0-594 GCF_001447785.1 Gekko japonicus | reverse complement strand
GCTGAAAAATAATTTTAAGCTTAGTTCCACAAGTTTCTCTAAATCTGTTCTGTGCATACTCATATCCCATCAGTGTGATGCATGAACCACAAATTTTATAGTTCTTTATTGCAATGTTCCTTTGTTCTTCTTCTCTACCAAGAAGTTCCAAAATCTTTAGCCTTTACTCACATGGAAGGTGCTCCAATACCTTGATCATTTTTGTTGCCCATTTCCACACCTTTTCCATCCCTGTACTATCCTTCTGAGATGTGATAATTATTTCCATATACTGTTGAAACACCCCCCCTCCAATTCCCAACTTTATTATCAAACTTATTTCAAGGGTTATTCTCAACTGTCTGTTACAGTCCAGTTGTTTTGTCAGTGACCTCGGTGTAAAATGTACAGTTAAATATACTATAGTGAATTTATTTTTCTGGGAACAAATACATTTTAGCAGCCATCATTAAGTATTCCAATATTAGGAAGGAAATTGACATTTGGGCTGTTCTGAACAGATACCCAATGCAAAATGAGGGGAAAAGATCATATTGCCCATTACAGGTTCTATTTCTTAATTATCGAAAATGCACACAAGAATGTACAATATCA
>NW_015242253.1:0-595 GCF_001447785.1 Gekko japonicus | reverse complement strand
AGGGAAACCTTTACCTTTACCTTGCTGCAATTCATGCCCCTTGAAATCAGGACCAGAACTGATTGCACAACCCAGACGGTTGGTTGCAAGACAATCCCCTATGGCCAGTGGCCTTTTGTGCGTGGTCTGGCTACTGTGTTATGGACCAAAGATGGCTCTGGGGATAGACATCATTGGACAGCAGCCAAGGTCCCATGTTTTGGAAGCGTATGCCACTGTGCAGCAATAGTAGCCACTGCTTGCCTTCTCTCTCTGGATGCTGGCAGTGATAGCACTTGGACCTCCTGGAAGGATTGGGCTCCACCACAGGTGGAGATGGTGGTTCCTCCTCTTCTGTTTTGCCAGAAAGCTGCTTGCTGTTGTAGTTATACAGTTCACCACTGCAGTCTTGCAAGGTGCCTTTCAAATGATCGATATGTGGTGGAGACCCAATGCCAGATATGACCTCACATGGTAAATTACTACTGATACACCCTGAAGAACCTCCCCAAAACAAGAATAGCATGTTACTTCTGTGGTCCAATTTGTGTAACAGTTATCGGATTCAAAAGAACAAGGATTACCCATCTGGAGATAGTACAGTTTGAGAAATGAA
>NW_015242252.1:0-595 GCF_001447785.1 Gekko japonicus | reverse complement strand
GGCTTGCATGCAGGAAAATAATACTGTCCAGGACCAAATGAGCCCCTTGCATATTCTGAAGGCGCTTCCATGTACACGTGGAGGTGCTGCTCTGTTGGGTTCTCTGATCATCAGAAGCAATATTTTGGTTCAGACATGCTATGAGTCTGAAAAGACCCACCTGCACATGCAATCCTTGAATCAAACTCATTGTAAATTTTGAAGTAGCCTTCTTCTAGTGAATCAAGGATCTGAACCCATCAGTCTGAGATCGTCAACCCATTCTATGTATATTTAAGCCACCATAAACACTCCTTACTTCCAAGTAGCCACAATCTCAGGTCCTAAACAGTCAAGGATTTCTGAACACCTATGTGAACACAGGGTACTTTATTAAGGGGAGCATTATAGCTACGTTTACTGTTCTGTGCAGATTTCACTGTCAGTTATTAGCCTGGTGGGTTTTCTGAAGGAGAGACTAAAGCTCCCATTGTAACAGCTCTGAGCATCCAATAGCTGTGGGTCCAATCCCAGGATTTCTATTAGCATAGCATTAAGCCTTCGTCCATCACAGCTACCGGCAACACTAGAAAGCTAAAATGCTTCCGTAAGGAGG
>NW_015242251.1:0-595 GCF_001447785.1 Gekko japonicus | reverse complement strand
AGGAGAGGTGGTAGGGCAGCTCTGGACCAAATGCTTTGCCAGGGGAGAGCCTCAGGATTAAAGCCCAGCTGGAAAAGGCCCCTGCTCTGTTGCAGACCCTGAAGAGATGCTGTCAGTGGAGGAGACACTCCTGAGCTAGACGGTGCACTGGTCTGACGCAGCAGCTTTGGGTGTTCGTGAGCAAGGAATCTAAATTATGCTCTCCTGCTTTTAGAACCACACCGATGGAGTGCATGCGTTGAGGGCCAAAAGCTCCAACTCCACGTCTAGTTAAAAGGATCTCAGGTAGCAGCTGTTAAGAAAAGAGATTTCTCTTCTGGAGATCCTAGAGAGCGGCCGCCGGACAGAGGCAGCTGCAGCAGGCCAGAGAAACTAACAGCCAGACTCTGCATAATGCAGAGGCTCTTCCAAGCTGCTTTGCCAATTGCAGAGTTCAGAAGAACTTGTAGTACAAGTTTTCTTTTTGCAGCTCAGTTAACTGTGCAGGGGAGGGGGACACAGCCTTTTTAATAATTTGATTTGTTTCTAATAAACTAATCTGGTCACATCTAAGACCACAGCTAACACTGCTCAACATGTAGAATGCCCCCCCCCC
>NW_015242250.1:0-595 GCF_001447785.1 Gekko japonicus | reverse complement strand
GCTTTGTTAAGCGAGTGACTTAACAGAAAGGGGAGTTGATTCTTCACCAGTGACCTCTGAATCTCCTTTTATGCTGTTTTTTTTGGTCCTCTGCCCCCATCCTTGGACCACAATTCAGAGATCACTTTGGGCTGCAGCCGGTGGGGGGAGTCTAAGTCTTGTCCACCTGACAGAAATTCTTCTGTCGGTGGAGATTTACCCTGCAGAATCCAAGTCTTTGTTCATAGCTGTGGAAACCAGCGTTTGCCGTCTTATTATCCTTTCCTTTGTCACGGCCCCCTCCAACTAGTAATGCTGACAATGTTGTACATCTTCCTTCAGAGGCCTTCATAATTATTCTTTTGCAATTATTGTTTTAAATTGAGTTTTAGAAGTTTGTCTTCTAACATGGTCCAAATAGCTTCCAGTTAAATGTGTGTGTTCAGAATGCCTGTGAAATATTGCAGTTGTGGGCCTTGAGGGCTGTTTAGATTCTGTATCGCACAAATCTCTGATTGTAATGACGTGTGTCACGGCTGAGGCACTCCTGTTTTTGATATCCAGAGTGGCTGTCCTTTCTTTCGGTAAGGCCCAAGCCACTAAAAGCCAAATCTCT
>NW_015242249.1:0-595 GCF_001447785.1 Gekko japonicus | reverse complement strand
GAAAGAGCCGCATGTGGCTCCCGAACCGCGGTATGGCCACCCCTGGTCTATGGACTTCCCATAGGATCTGGCCGGAGAGAAGAGCACCAGTCTTGATGGACTCTTGGTTTCATCAAGCAAGGCAATTATTTTCTATTACTGACTAATTTCCCGACATCTACCACAAACATTCTAGTAGAAACTTTGGTGCATCGGTGGCAAAATTAATCAATATGATGGATATTAGTACTGGGTTCAGCGCTAGTCCATTTCACGGATTGAAATGCACACAAAAGACTTGGTTCTTATGAATGAGAAACGCTTGTTTGGTAAGTAACACCCATTGACTAAGAAGCTGTGGAGCTGTTTCTTCCTCATTCCACATGCTCTGATTACTCAGTCTCTGAAGGAAAGACACTGTTTTTGCAAATTCTTTCTTTGTGTGTTCCAGAGTCACGTCATGGCACCAAAAACAGATTCTAGGGCTCTGAACTCGTGAGCACACCGTCTGAGACACTTTATGGACAGCCACTCATCTGCATGAACACTCTAAGAGTGAAAAACAACATATCAAAGCAGGTCTCCACAGAACAGGAAAGAAGGTCTGTCAGCAGTT
>NW_015242248.1:0-595 GCF_001447785.1 Gekko japonicus | reverse complement strand
GACAGCAGCCCCACCTGCTCTGGAAGCAGCACCTGGGGTTCATCATGCCAGGCTTATCTGGGACAAGAATCCTGCAAAGGATCACACCCACCATGCTCTACCCCAGGAGGTGGAGTGTAGCATGGGCTGCCAGCCTGGGACTGCATTTTCACTGGCCTATCTCAGCACAAGCCTGCTGCTTCCACCACTCTGGCCAGGTGGAGGTGGATAATTTTGGGCTTGTGGACCAAGTCCCAGCAGGGGAGCTCCTTCTGCAGGCTCCTCAAGGGCAAGTTCTAGAGTAGATGGGCCTTCCAGAGTTCCCTGCTCTCCCACAGGCCATGCCTCTGGCACCCCAGGCTCCTCTAGTTCATTTCTGCCAGTAATTGCATCTCACTGGTCCCAGGATTAAGGAATTCCATTACCTGGACCTGCCTGTGTGCCAGACAGGCAGGGGAATTACTTCATTTGCATGTACATACTTTTTTTTGGGGGGGAGGATTTACAGGCATGAAGTTTCCAGTGTGTCTCCACTCTCCAGGATAGACAGGTACTGTCAGCAAGTCTTGCTGCCCTGCAAACACTTTGCTTGTACTATGCGGCAGATAGGAAATGG
>NW_015242247.1:0-595 GCF_001447785.1 Gekko japonicus | reverse complement strand
CAGTCTTCTGTATCACAGAAACAAACAACAATAACCCAGAAACCTCCTCAAAATTATTAGATTTTGGTTTGCTGAAAACTGGAAAAAAAATGCTTTTCAGAATAGTTTTTAAAGGGGTTCTTTTTATTAACTCCCCCCCCTTTCAAAAAGCACAAATGTGCTTTTCTGAGTTTCTGCATCTTGAAATCACAGATGTGGTCACATACTTGAAAGCTGTGGCAAAATGTGCTTGCACAACAATCAGCACCAAATTCAGAAATCAACGCGCAATGAGGAATCTAAAAGAATCCCCAGTGGCCCAGTTCCATTTGGGAACAAAACCAAGGGTTAGATTCTGCCATGATTCTCCCCCCCCCACTTTCCCCCCTTCCCCGGTAGCACCCTATGAGCCCATCGAAAAGCTCCCACTGGGGATCACGGGGCTTTCATGGCAAAAAAGTGCTTGAGAGGGGGGATTGCAATGCAGGCAACTACTGAGCATGACTGTTTCTCCTCCTGCTGCCCATCCATGGACATGAGCTGGATACAACCCCAGCTATTTTTGAACTCCAAAATCCGAGGTGTGCGTGTGTGTGTGGAGATGAAGGCAATTTTG
>NW_015242246.1:0-595 GCF_001447785.1 Gekko japonicus | reverse complement strand
TTTTTTCCCTCGTGTGGCAGGGACCTATGCTTAACTTGCAATTTGATTACAAATTAGGATCAGCCCTCAAATGGCTTCTTTTTTTGCATTTTTTTTGTATTCAACTTTTTTTTTTATTTACTGCATACGTTTACAAATGTATATTCTTGTATATATCCATCTGAGGAAGGGGGATACTAACTTAGAAAACAGGTTGCTTTTTCTTGTTTCTTAATTATCCTCCTGGTTGAAAAGACGCCAGCCTGGCCCATTTTGCCTGCCTGACTCTTAAGGCTAAGAGGAGCTGCTATTTTTTCTACTGTCAGAAACATACAAGTTGCCTATATGATTCCCCCAAAGAGGCAAAACCTTCCCTGGAAGGGGGCATTTGAGGTCAGAAGAGGAGCTTGGGGTGGAGTTACACTTGCCCCACGGCATCAGTCATTCGCAGATCCCCCAACATCTGAATGAATGAATGATGTTTATTTGTGGTCAAAGACCATTTATGCCCCCGATATCTCATCTACTTCTGCCATCAGTTAGTCCTGTTGTATGAAAGGGACTAAAACACCTGCACAGGCTTGCCCATGAGAACTCTCCAGTATGTTGATCCCAA
>NW_015242245.1:0-595 GCF_001447785.1 Gekko japonicus | reverse complement strand
CTAGATGGGTCACTGGTCTGATCCAGCAGCTCTCTTTTTCTTAGTTGCTCCTCTCACAGCTTTATTGTAGGAACACCACCTTCTTATGAATGCCCAGAAGCAGCAGCTGAACATTTCTGGAAACAGAAGGCTAGCCGAGATGGAACTTCATCTGCTCCATCTAAGCTGTTCCTCAGTTCTTTCTTCCTTAATTCTCTGGTGGGCATCAGAACTCACCCAACATGGCTTCCGGCTGAACACCAGGCTGGCTTGGTTGGCCCAGCGAGAACTTTCCCTTCCTTCATTCCAGGTGTGTGTGTCTTTTTTTCCACTCCTCTCTTTGCAAATTCGCTGGATCCAGCCCAAGTCGCTTTCTCACTTCCTGGCACGGAGACAGCCTGCCCGTGGCAAGGCGACACCCTCCAGGAGTTCCCAGAGTTTGGAACACGGCTTCCTCCCTCTCCACCTACTCGCTCCATTAAGCACATCATGTACCGCACCGGGTGGGGGGTGGGGGGGGGAGAGAAAGAGACCCGGGCAACCCGAAATCAGCCACCACAGCCAGAGCTGAATATAAAACAGGACTTGGCGTAATAACACAGAGGAGATGAAAAGT
>NW_015242244.1:0-595 GCF_001447785.1 Gekko japonicus | reverse complement strand
TCCACTGGAGACACCTGCAAAAGCTCATCTGCATAATTAGGCATTGCATACAGCTTTTTTGTGAATGAGGGAAACTGCTTGTTTACAACAGGTTTGTCCCAGCCAGATCTCAATTGACGTTCAAAGTATTCTGGGAAAGGGAATACTTTGTCAAAACACTCTTCTGGTGGGAAGAATTCTTTATTACCACCAGATTTGGACTTAATCTTTGCTCTGGCAGCCTTCTGATACTCAGAAGCGGGGATATCATGCAATTCCAGAGCCTTAATTGCTTTAGTCAGAAGGTACTGGTAGTCCTCTGATTTGAAAAAACGACTAGATTGTTCTGGAAGCCTTAACTCTTCCAACTCATCTTCAGACAAAAACTCGCCCTCCTCTCTTTCCTCCATGGAGGATGCATTAGAGTCTAAATCCTCCCCCCATTGTTCACCTGTGGGTGGCCTTGGAGGGGGAAGGGGAGCCTTCTTTGCCGCCTTAGTGGGCCATCCTAAGGGCGTCTGCAGGTCTAAGAGGGCGTCCCCCTGTCGGGATGGCAGCTCGGGCTTAGTAGCTTTGGAAACTTCCACCTGGATGGAACGTCTAATGAAGTCCATAA
>NW_015242243.1:0-595 GCF_001447785.1 Gekko japonicus | reverse complement strand
AACAACACTTTGTGTGGTGGCCAGCAACTAATATATATGTGTGCATATATATAAAAATTTTCCTGTTCATAAAAGAAGCCTATATACTTCAAATTGAAGCTTGCTTCACAAATTAAAAAGCTTGCTTTTCTACAAAAAGGCTTAGGTGGGGCAAACCAGAGCTCCAGGCACAGTGGTCCACCCGTGGGCCCCACCCTGGCCACCTCTTAGTCTTCCTTCCCTCTCTCCCGTCTCTTAACTGCCTTCCTTCCATTTACGAGGTATTTCCTTTACTAATTGCGCACCCCAGTTTTTAGCTGTTGCTTCCAAAGCAGCCTACGAAATAAAACCACTCATATAATCACGCAGCAAAGACGCCGTATTAAAACTTAAGATAACCTTCACAGACCGGACTGTGGAGCAGCAGGATAAAACAAAAAAGCCCCAGAGTCGCCATGAAAGGCTTGGCTGAGCAAAGAATGTTTCTTTTGAAAAAGGGCACATGAACTGAGGCTGAGCAAGTGTTAGGACATCCCAGGAGGTCAGGGCCAACACCAAAAAGGCGCTGTTTCCCCAATGGACTGATTTAGGTGGAGCCTGGAGTTCTCCTGGAATT
>NW_015242242.1:0-595 GCF_001447785.1 Gekko japonicus | reverse complement strand
GGGATTTAAACCTAGGTCTACCAAAACCTAGTCCTACATCCCTGTAGTAGCGAATTTTTTGCCAACATTCCCATGCACTAGTGAACCAATGCACAACCTGCACATTTAGCTTAGGAAGCAAGACTTTAGGGCAGCAATTGTTCCGCTGTTATATTACATGCAGCATCTTAGATGACTTAGATGAGGAAGTTCAGAATGTGCTCATCAGGTTTGCAGATGATACTAAACTGGGTGTGGGGTAGTTAATATCTTCAGAGACAGAAACAGGATACAGCTGGACTTGGATAGGATGGAGGATTAGGTCCCAGCAAATAAAATGAAGTCTAATAGGGACAACGGTAAAGTGTTGCGCCTGGGTAGTAAAAATCAAACATGTAAATGTCAGATGACCGAAATCTGGCTGCGTAGTACCACCTGTGAAAAAGATGTGGGGGTTCTAGTGGACCATAAGCTTAATATGAGTGAGCCGTGTGATGTGGTGGTAAAAAAGGACTTGCAATTTTAGACTGCCTTAGCAGACGTTCAGTGTCAAGGCCACATGACGTATTGGTGCTGCTGTACATGGCTTTCGTTAGGCCTCACCTGAAGTACTATG
>NW_015242241.1:0-595 GCF_001447785.1 Gekko japonicus | reverse complement strand
GGAGTTGGAAGCAGCAGGTGGCACTCCGGCGATGCTTCCTTTCATAGGCTAGCCCAGCTCCAGTGTAATTGGGGGAGAGAAATCAGATGCCACCCTGCTTTAAAAGATCACACTTTTCCAGCGTGACTCTTACTTTAGACCCAGGTTCCAAACAGCCATTATCTATGAAATACCAGAATTAGGATTCCATTATATAACGCTGAAATAGTTATGTGATCTTGCATACATTAAAACGATATCTTTTTTCCCTCTCCCCGGCTTTGTTTTTCAGCGGTCGCAGAAGTCAGACTTCGGGATGAGCAATACACCTTAGAACACATGCGTGCCTTCGGCATGTATAATTACCTACAGCTAGATTCCTGGCACCAGGATAATGTTTACTACGTTGATCAGCTCGGAAGAGTCATGAATTTATCTGTTACTCTGGTAAGGCCCCAGTGAGAAAGAAACGAACTGTCGGCCATCCGGGGTTCACACACCCATTTTTTTTTCCCCCACCCAAAGTGTGAATTCTGCCTGCATTTCTTTATAGAGATATTTATTTCCGGCTTTTCTCCCGAGCTGGGACCAATGCTCTCCCTCTAAGCTGTGGAGT
>NW_015242240.1:0-595 GCF_001447785.1 Gekko japonicus | reverse complement strand
ACTGACAAAGCTCAACTCCTAGAGAGGCCAGAAAGAGGAAAGCCTGACAGGGAGGGGTGTGTGTGTGTGTGTGAAAGATGCAAATCCATGATGTCTCTTCCTGTCGTGTTGTTGGGCGGAGCTCCACACTGGCTTCCCCGAGAGAAGCAGCAACTCTTGCTGCAGTAGCCGGGAAGCAGGGGGGAAATTCAGGTCTGGCTGCAGATCTGGAAGGAGAGGTGAGGGGGACGCACGAAAGGGGGATATTGGCTTCGGACGAGCGCGCCCCAGGCAGGGTCCGGCGGCCCGTTTGCTTTCCGCTTCCTCACCATGACAAGCCAAGACAGGCGGAGATGGAGGCTAGGCCACCTGGGAAGGTATAACTTCTAGTCGTGTGCACGCACATGCATGCTTATTACATTAAGAATTAAACTTTGGACACGAGATTAAACTTTGGAAACAGAATACAACTCGGTTGGCCTTAAAAGTGCCATTGGGCGCCAACTTTGTTCTGTTGCTTTGGACGGCACAGCTACCCCACCTTAATCGTTCTAGCTGCAAGATTTATTGGAAGGGAGGTTAATAGTTCATATCTATGTGCGTCTGAGGAAGTGTG
>NW_015242239.1:0-595 GCF_001447785.1 Gekko japonicus | reverse complement strand
CTTTGGGTAGTCTTCTTCTTCTTCTTCTTTCCCCAACACCTATTTCTTCAGGACGATGTGGTGGGTGCGCTGGATGTGCCAGAGCAGAGTGGAAGTCCCCACCTTGCCTCCTATTTTTCCAGTTTTCAGATTTGCTCCACAGATGTCACAGGTAGCAATGAACTTGGATGTGGGATGCTTTGTGAAATAGCGCCAGGCGATGGATGCTCGTGGACGTTTGGTGGGAGACACCACTTCTGCAGGGGGCGATGAGACACGATGACCGAGAGCAACAGCAGAGGCAGCGGCAGAGGCTGAAGCAGAGCTGCCAGACCTCTTGCTGGTGGGACGTCTTCTGGACAATTGTGTGGCTGTCAATGGTGCTTCTTTCTGCATTTCAGCCAAAGATGGGGGCTGTGGGGTCTCTGGAAGTTTGCGCAACAGCACCCGTGGCTCTGGCTTATACTCTTGAGGTGATGTTCCACAGAAGGCATCCTCCTGCTTATAATATGCCTCAGCCCCTGTATGAGCTGGTTGCCTCTCAGAGATCTTCTCCTGGGACAACAGAGCACCAAATGTTTGTACGGCCTTCTCTTCTGTGCTTGTCAAAAGCTGC
>NW_015242238.1:0-595 GCF_001447785.1 Gekko japonicus | reverse complement strand
TGGGCTATCCAGGTCAGGGCACTAAAGCAACTACACAACTCTTATTTTTCCATAGTATAAGACCCTTGAATGATCAAGCTGCAGAAGTGCAGCTTTGCCATGCAAAGTTTTGTGGGACTCACTAGAAGGCAGAGCAGAGAACAAATGGCGTGAGGGCAGGATGGAAGGGTGGTGCTTGCAGTTAGCTGCCTGTCTGCAGTGACCTTCCAGGATCCTGTACACAGAGGTGTAACTGTGCAGATCTGAATACAAGAAATATGAGTCTTAACTCAAATTACAGGACTGTAAACAATCCTGTCCTGTTGAGAAGGGCAAAGTATGGCAAAGAGAACAGTAGTCAAAGGGAAAGATAGGAAAGGGCAGCAGACTTTTGAAGTGACCTGTGCTCACCAATAGGTTTCTATCTATTGGTGAGGCAGGGGATCTGCCCAACAAAGTGAGGAACAGAATACAAATCAGAGTTGTTGAAACAGTAGGGGAGTGGACTAGCCAGAGCACTAGAGCCGAGAGAAGAATATACTGAACTGGATAGAAAGGTGGTACCAGAAAAGTCTGGGCACTACCTGAAAGACCTGTGTAGCTGCACCCCTTCCTA
>NW_015242237.1:0-595 GCF_001447785.1 Gekko japonicus | reverse complement strand
GGGGGGGGGGAGGATGCTGAAGCCCGGAGAATGAAGTGAAAAGGGGAGAATCAAAGTAATGCTGAAAGACAATCTGGGCATCTACCGATTAGCCTGAGACACAAATGCATTAGCTCAGGAATTAAAACTGAATCAGAGCTAAAGAGAGAGGTGGGAGAGAGGGTCCAATCATCCCCAAGTGCCAGACAGCAAGGAAATGTACGGGGGTTGAAGGCAGTAATTGGTTCATGGCAGGGGACCCCAAGTGCATGGGAAAGCAAATAAGGCAAAAACAAAAGCAACAGCCTCACATACCAAAATAGCACGCCAAAGAGACAGCTAAGTGGAACTTTTCTCCCTGACATTCGCACGTATTTATTTATTCATTGCGTTGCTCTCCGGTCTTTCCTTTGAGAAGCTCAAGGCAGAATACATTGCCCGCCATTCCCCCTCCCTCCACTTTATCCTGGCAAAGAATCCTGTAAAGTTGAGACAGCAAATGGTCCAAGTGAGCATCATGGTGGAGTGGAGATTTGCTCGCAGGAAGGGAAGGGCACGAACTGGGAAAAGGTGGTTCATGTTGGTCCGTGGCCGAACCACAAACCGAACCATGAAC
>NW_015242236.1:0-595 GCF_001447785.1 Gekko japonicus | reverse complement strand
GTTCAGCGTCTTAACCACTTGAGCTCAAGTACAGAAATGCATATACTTCATCCTTGAAGTCAACCGCTCAGATTGTGGTTATGTTAGATTAGTCCCTTACATTGGATAACAAAGGCTTCCCAACTGGTCACGTGGAGGGCGCCATTACTCACTGGAAAGAGACGTGTAAAGGGCAAATGTCTTGAGACTGGTGAGTTCCTTCATCCTGGTGTCCTCCACGCTTCTACAGAATATATGTTCCCACGCGTACAGTTTTAACAGTTTGATGCCTTTCAGGATTTCATTGGTTTTCTTCAGCCTCTCTGTAGAATAATCCTTTCCATTAAGCGCACATAGAATGAATGAAAGAAAAAACACACACCATTCCATTCCATTCTTAAAACAATGCAGAAGGAGGATAAAAAAGAGAGGACATTGAGAAAGCTATTATCTATTTTAAGCTTGGGGTTTTTTTAACCCACCTCTCATTGGAAAAAATGTCAAGTGGGGGTCATTAAAAAAAAGAAAGAAAACGCTTTGTCAGCTCCGAAATTGCAAACCATATTATTAAGAACAATAACATGAAAATTATTTATTTATTTATTCGATTTATATC
>NW_015242235.1:0-595 GCF_001447785.1 Gekko japonicus | reverse complement strand
CCTCTGAGCCACCATGCCCTCTAAAACGCCTTGTGCTGGAACTGATGGGTTCGTTTGATGAGGGTACAGCCCATTCACACATGCAAGTCATGTATGGTTGCTCATTTGGGGGCTCAATATTCCTCCTGTTTGTACGGTCTGTCTAGGGACTGCGAGAGCAGCGGTTGAGTTGGTTGCCAATGCCCCCTTCAGCCCCACGATACATGACTAATAGGCTGCATTGATCTTGGCGTGTTGCAGTTGGTGTGAGTCAGCTTTTCATCCTGATGATTGCCACTTAACATACCTAATGGGTCATAATAGCGAAAATGATTAAAATGGAGATTTTGTGCTGGGTCGCCTGCAGTTATATATTTTTTTTTCCTGGAGTTGTGCGGAGTTAGTCATAATTTCTGTAAGTTGTGATGGGAATGAGCACATTAATTACAAGCTCGGTAATATTGCTATTTATACTAGTATGTATGCATTGCAGTGTCCAGACACACATGCTGAGTTCTTAATGCAGCTGGCAAAAGTGTGGGTATAGCGAGATGCCGGCAGAATGTCATTTGTGGAAAAGCCCTTTTGCCTGCTGTAGCTCAGAGGTGTGGCAGGG
>NW_015242234.1:0-595 GCF_001447785.1 Gekko japonicus | reverse complement strand
GCTTGAACAGGAGAACTTCACAGTGGATGGTGCTGACGGACTCCATTACCTTCCATACAATCAAGAAGAAAACAAATGTGCAGTTTTATAGAAGATCAAAGAACAAAAAGAGAAACGTTTTAAAGCAAGTTAAGGATTAATGTCAGCCAATGGTCAGGATTGCTTTCAGAGGCGATACAGATCTAACTTGGCAATCGGAGCAAATAAACTAGACGAGAGGCTACTTAGGCAGAATGGGTTTCTGTTCTCATCTCTGGCTTGCTGATTACCTTCCAGAAACTGATATTTTCCCTCTTGGGCTGCAGCTTGAAATCAGATTGGTTGTTTCCCCCCAAAAAATCTGTCTAGTAAAATGTTTTCAAAACTGTCTTCAAACACTTTACAAAACACACAAAAAAGCTTTCAAAGATGTATTTTCTTTCCTGGCGTTAGTTGCCCAGAAGGTTTTAAGCTGCGTTTTTTAAAATCACGCCAGCAAGCAGCCTTCTTTTCTGGTGATGCAAATTCTACAGCTCCATCAGTTATCCTTATGCATAAATGCAATTCCAGGTCACGGTCCTATTCCAGTTGGGGAAAACAGGCTACTTTTACAGGC
>NW_015242233.1:0-595 GCF_001447785.1 Gekko japonicus | reverse complement strand
ATTCTGGATGAGTACAGTCAAACCTTCCAATAAGACTGGCAAAACCAACCGCAACATAACTATCCAATGAAACTTATATGTTTACTATGTATACCCATAATAAAATCCTTCCCTCATAAAGAAATTAACTAAGGTCTGTTTTGGAATCAGTCAGCATAACATCCTCCACAGTCAGGTCTTGGGATGTGACCCTAAGAAAAGGCAACAGCTAAACTTCATAATTTAAAGACTGAAGCTTCCACTCACCCACCTTTTAATATTTCTCAAGTGAGTCTGGAGAGATATTGGATCCCAGTTCTGTTCTGAGAATAATCAGGCTCCTTGGCCAACTCACCAATGTTTGGGAAATGCTAATTTCAACTTACCTTGAACCTGCTAGTGAAGAGATCCATTTTAGAAACAAGTTCTTTTTGGTCATATATTCCCTGTAGTCCCTGAAGGCACTTTAACCGCACTTCAGGTTGCTGCAAGAAAGGAAATGATACAGTAAAAGTAACAAAGTGGACCAATAAGGCAATTTGACGTATCAATATCACTCAACTGGCAGAGAATATGGTGCTGAATCATCTAGAGCAGGGGTGTCAAACACACAGCA
>NW_015242232.1:0-595 GCF_001447785.1 Gekko japonicus | reverse complement strand
GCTCCTAACCACTACACCAGTTACCTGCACAGAATATCCTCTGCATAGCAGTTCTGCTTAGAATTCCACTATAGGGGTCCTTGTGCTCTGTGTTGGCGAGTGAAAGAATTCCGGCCTTCCTGCTGTTTTATAAAGACAAGCTGAGGGCTGTGCAAAGTGGGTTTTCTCTGGAGTTCTTACGTCTTTCAAACACAGGACTGTGGAACATCAGCCCAGTGGTTTGCAGCTGCTCCTGGGGATTGACCCCATATGATCTACGTACTGGAAGTCTGCCTTTCCTCTTTCACCTGGTCGGACAAAACAATACTATCTGCTTGCTGCACTCCAGCTTAGTGCTCCGAGGTCCCCGAGCTCATCTAGACTCTCAAAACTTGATGCGGAGATGGCCTCCCACAACCTCTTGACAACTCTATTGCAGAAAGAAACCCAAGGCAGCAATACGACGCACAGGCTAAACAGGAGTTCTCTGCTCGAAATCATTGTCCATGGGTAGTTTTATCTCTTACTCGCACTCTCCGCTTGCTCAGTCAAGATAATTTCCCAGCTGTCTGCATACAGCTGACGAGGCTTAATTGTTGTGAAGTCTGTTCAGCAA
>NW_015242231.1:0-595 GCF_001447785.1 Gekko japonicus | reverse complement strand
AGGCCAAACCTCTGGACCTAGAGACACCATCCCTGTTTATGTACTTCATGAACGTTCTTGCTGTAGTAACTCAATGTTAGTGCAGCTGTTGAAGCCTTCCAAGCCTATGGCAGAAGCTGGTAGCCCTGACACTGGTATCTGTATAGGCATACTATTGACCTGTATTATTATTACAGGATGCTTGGTTTGGGTCTGGATGGTGTTGCTCAGAAGGTATCTCTGCCCAGTGGTGGCTCTTGGCAACTGTGCTGTCAGGGATCATAGCAGGCTTTATTTAATGACAAAATGACTGTTTTATTTTAATTCAAAATTAACTATTTTGAACAATCATCAGGATCTTAAACGCCTATAAAATATAATTTATATCATTTTTTAAAAAGGAGACATTGGTCATCTTAGTTTATGCTTTCTCTCTGGTGGTGATCTGTTCCAGCAACCTTGAAGAAATGCATAGAACTAAGGGAGTTATTCTTTTGGGGAATACCATATTAAATCAGACTCCCCCTCATAGGTAGTGGAAATCTAATGTTACTGATTTTTTTTATAATTAATGACAGACTACAAAATTCAATATGGCCAACTGATGGTTATTCTA
>NW_015242230.1:0-595 GCF_001447785.1 Gekko japonicus | reverse complement strand
CCATGGGGGAGGGCGGTGGCGGCGTCTATCGGGCCTCTGGGCCCCCCTCCCGGGGCGTGGGCTTGGCCCTTCGACTGCCTCAGGCAGATAGGGAAGGGAGCCGGGGCCTCAGGGTGGAGCCCCCGGAGAGGCTGATAGACCCAAGCGACCGAGCCGAGAAGGTCTGAGCTGCAAGTGGGAAGGAGGGGAGGGAGGGGCGGGAGGCCTCCCACGAGCCAGGCTGCTCCAGGAAGGGCAGACGGCTGCTCCCGGTGCCCCCGGCCAGCCGGAGAGGGAAAGGGGCTTCCGGGCTTTTGGGCTGCCCGGACGTGCCTGGGTCCTGCCGCCTGGTTCAGAGGCACAGAGGCCCCCCAGCCTGCCGCCTCTGACCGGAGACCCACACCTGGCGGTTGGGGCGCCTGCTGAAGCGCTTCAGGCCCCACCGGCTGTCTATGGGCCGCCTTTCCATCCAGCCCTGTGCCAGAGAAGAGCTCTCGCCCAGCCCAGCCCGTCTGTTGGGGTGGAGGAGATGGCCGGGGCAGCCCTCGCCGGCTGAGCTTCAGAGCCAAACAGGGATTCGAACCCAGGGCTCACGCACTGCTCCTCTGATCTTGTG
>NW_015242229.1:0-595 GCF_001447785.1 Gekko japonicus | reverse complement strand
GCCGGCTTACCCTGGCCCCATCTCTGCCCATTGGTTATAGCATTGGGTAGCACTGATGTAACAATAGGGGCTGAGGCAGGGATTCAGGAGGGGACAGAGAGGGCCAGGGAAGCAGGAGGGAGCAGTGATGGAGAGCTCACAGGAGAGGGAGGGAGGGTGTCGGGGAAACGGACAGTCTGGCGGCCTTTTGATGCATCAAGATTCCTGGGAGCCCAGGGGTGGCCACCTTGATCTATGGCTACCATGTTCAGAGAGGTAACGTGACCCTATTAGCCTGTAACCAGGCAGTCTTCGATCCTGTAGCGCCACCCAGCTCCCAGGCCCCATAACTCTTGGCCCTGATTCAGAGAACCATAAGGAATGATTAGTGGCCTTTTGAGAACCTTGTGAACTCTCAGCTGTTCCTTTCAATGTGAATGTCTACCTGGACATGGGTGGAAACAGAACTGCAGAGGAGGCTAGGAGGACAAAACTCCAGGCCGCCTGGGCAGCCCCATGAAAGTTGGCAAGTCATGTGATTTTCAGGCTCTCATAGGATTTGGGGCTGGATCTTTGTGGTGTAAAGACTGGCAAAGGAAATCTTGGTCTGGGCGGG
>NW_015242228.1:0-595 GCF_001447785.1 Gekko japonicus | reverse complement strand
GTGTAGATTTTCATTCACATTTTTGAACATGTATTTCTTATTCCTTTATTGAAATGAGTAAACATACACAAACACCTTATACTGAATCAGACAGTTGGCTGTTTCATCATTCACTTTACTGTGGGGAATTTTTCTATATGTGCACCTGTACCATAGAGAAGCTCATTCTTACACATGTGAAACATCATTCATTTATATCACAACGTTATTCATAGACCATGCAAAGCCCAGTGCATACATGAGCACCTGCTTGTGAAAAACAGAAGGGGCCATGATTCAATGGTAAAGCATCTGTATGCAGAAGGTCCTAGGTCTGGTCCTCAGCATCTCTAGTTAAATGGATTAGGTAATAGGCAATGTGAAAGACCTTAACCCAAACCATAGAGAGCCACTATCAGTCTGAGTATACAATGCAGAACAATATAAGTGATGAGCCAGACACTTCAAATGTCTCCAATTGCTTTGGACAATGGTAGGAGGGGAGTCTGCTCAAGTTTACAAACCAAACACCAGGAGACTTGGATATTCATGTTCCTGGAATTGTGTGCATCTGCCTTCGACCATTGACAGATGAATGTCTAAACAGTCCTGAGCT
>NW_015242227.1:0-595 GCF_001447785.1 Gekko japonicus | reverse complement strand
ATTCTCACAACAACCTTGTGAGGTAGGTTTGAATGAGAGATAGTGACAAGCTGACGGTCATTGAACCCGAGACTCCAGCCCACTATGAAGGGCCGAAAAGGTTCCCAAAACAAGACAACCCGGAGAATGAACATATTGGCTTGGGCTGAAACATGAAGCCAGATGCGTTGTATCAAACCAGCGTTTGAGAGGGAAAGGATTTTTGAAAAGATTCTGAGGTGATAGGAGGATTAGGTTTCCCACATGTACGGGAATTTCCACAAGATGTTTGTCCTGGACCGCTAGAGGGAAGTTACCTTATGTTGCCCAACCTTCCCCTCAAGGAAGCACGCACATTACACAAGCATGCTGCAAGTTTTGCTGGCTTTTTTCCCTACCCTTTGCAATTACAGACAAAAGTCTGCAGCGGAGCAGAAACAAAACTAAAACCGATCTCAGCCTCCTCCATCGAAATAGAGAGAGTTGCCCTCCCCCACCCCCCAACACCATGGACTTCTGATTCTTTACCATCTTGTGTGACAGGCAGAAATCCAGCAGGGGTTTTATTTCTCAATAATACAACGATGGCTGGCAACAAATGCTCCCTCTAAGCTGT
>NW_015242226.1:0-595 GCF_001447785.1 Gekko japonicus | reverse complement strand
AAAAAAAAATCCCTTCTGACAGACAAGCAGCACAGCATTCAAGTTATGCTTTGATGACCGGATAACGGCAGAAGGACAAGCTCGGTAGATAATGCTATTAACTATCCCCATATCCTTTGCTATCAAGTTTTTGCTGCAGCTATGCTTTGCATCTGCATCTGGGATTTTCTCCCCTTCCTTTACACACAGTTTCATTTGCCAGACACACTGCTCTCCATTTTTTCTTCCAAGTTTTCCCAGTGGTTTTTTTCACACCAGTTAAGAAGCTCAGCTGCAGCAAAACCTCGGTCAGAAAAAGCAGTATCTGAAAAGGGCTCTAGAACACAGATATTCCTGGACAGCTCACTAGGTTCAGTCCTAGCCTCACACCTTGAGTTTCCTGGCCCCTGCAAATAGCGAGAGCTTTCACAGCGTAGAACCATTGAAAACCCAGTGTCTCGTGCGTCGCAACATCGCTTCCAGTGAAAACTCAAAAGTGGCGTCACAACCACCCATGACACTTTGACAATTCCCAAAATCAAGATGTTCTTTCCTATAGAGGTTCTGGGAATTCCTAGAGTCTTTCTGGCTGGCTGTGATGTCACTTCCAGGTTTT
>NW_015242225.1:0-595 GCF_001447785.1 Gekko japonicus | reverse complement strand
TACAGTGGGACTACAACATCTTGCAGTTTGGATGTCACACCTCTCTTGATTCACCCCAAGACTGCATTAAGCCTTTTTTGCTGCTGCATCACACTGACTGCCCATATTTAGCTTACAGTCCACCCATGCCCCAAGGTCTTGTTCACTGCTATGCAGAAGTGTATCCATTATCCACTATTAACGCTCCTCATTTTTGTTACCCAGGTATAGAATTCTGCACTTATCGATTTCAGTGGGACCTGAGGATAACTTTTGCAGGAGTAACCCTTATGGCTGCTGAGCCTTAAAGCATTCCGTCACCAGCATGGGATGGTAATAAAAGTGATGCTGCATCCCACACAACAATTTGTATGGGCTAAAAATGATTATGAGGTAGAATCATAGAGTTGGAATAGGTCTTATAGAGGCCATCTGGTCCAACCCCCTAGTCAGTGCAGGTCATCCAAACTATAGTATTCCTGACAGATGACTGCTCAGCCTCTGCTTCAAAACCTCTAGTGAGGGATAGTTCTTTCCCCTCCCCAAGATAGTTAGTTCCATTGTTGAACTGTTCTTTCCAATAGGCAGGATTTTTTTACTTCTTGGATTTCTCTGC
>NW_015242224.1:0-595 GCF_001447785.1 Gekko japonicus | reverse complement strand
GGGTGTAACTCTGTTTAGGATTCCACTGCCAGCCTATCTTTCCAAGCATTCTAAATGTTCAGTAACTATCAGTGGCTTACTGTTTTGGGTAGGGATTCAATTCTGTAGGAATGGTGGTTTCTCTTTGCTCAAGTTATTACAGTTTCTGGTGTCTTGGCTGCTAGGCCCAGGGTCAAATGTTTTGCTTGTGAACCCAGGTGTGTAGGCTTTGCTACAGTGTGGAGTGGGCACAGACAAATGCTATATTCCCCGCAATAGACAGTAGGAGGGGGAAACAAGAAAAATGCTTTGTTTGCATTCTTAGGGGAGACAGAAGCAATGGCAAGGTGGGGTCTGCCATCTTCTCTCAGCAATTTGTATGCAGTGCCATCTGTAACATATGGGTTGATTCTGCATCTAGCATTTGCTCCACATTTTCTCACTGGGAAGAAAAAGTGCAGCTCAAAACCACATCCAAATACCTCAAGGCAACACCGTACTGACTGCAAAGTCACCCCTGAATGGCCATAAATAGCCATAAATATATGCAGAAGGTTGGTATAATAAAATCCGATGATCAAAGAACTTCAGAGAATCAGAGAATCAGAGAATGTTA
>NW_015242223.1:0-595 GCF_001447785.1 Gekko japonicus | reverse complement strand
CTCTCTCTCTCTCTCACTCTGCCTAGCCCTAGCCTAATTCACAGGATAAAATGGAGACTTGGAGAACAAATTTTGCAAGGTGCTTTGTGGGATGGGGGAAAGACAGAAAAAAATGTGATAGGGGCTCCCTATCTCATCCACCTATACATTTCTTTTCTTCCATTCTTCCTCTGCTCTTCTTACACTGTCCCTTCTGACTGTCTGTTTACTTCCATCTTTGATCACTGGGTTTTTCTTTCCTGCATATTTACACTTTAAAAACAAGCGATTCTTCTGTTTTCTGAACCTCCACGATCATAACTCGTGCGCGCGCACACCCCACCCTGGCCGCCGCTTCATTTTACATCCTCATTATTTTCTCGATCTGAGTGATGCGGGGCAATCCATTCCTCCTTTTCCGCTTCAGGAGAATGGTTTGCCTTTCCATTGATTGGGACCCCAACGCCTCCAGCTGCCCCCAACTCTGGGCTTCTTGTTTGCGTCACAAGCAAAGACGCAGGGTTATAAATGCCCCTGCTGGAGGTGCCGGAAGGGGGACACGGACTTTGGCTACAAGAGAACTTGGCTGTACCCTCACCTGCTGGTAAGGAGCCCC
>NW_015242222.1:0-595 GCF_001447785.1 Gekko japonicus | reverse complement strand
AGGGACAGGACATTTTTTTCTCCAGGCATTTCACAACCCAGGTGGCAGTCAGTGAAGTAGGGGAAAGATGAGGAAATTTGTGGTGTGATCAATACTGCAGTTGGGTAATTGTACAGACTCTGGACTTCATGTTCTTAGTACCCCTCCCTATCAATAGTGTCAGATATTCGGAGGTACTACAGTTCCCAGAATACACTGGGAAAGGAAGTGGAAGAACAAGATGGATAAGAGTTGGGTGGTGCTCACCTGTCTCTAGGTACAGGCTCTAACTGGTGCCCTCCTTACTGAGGCAGAGTGGCTGGCTCCCTGGACTATTGCCCCTAAGTCTGACCTTGAGGGCCCCCTCATATGTTTTGCATTACTAGACATTACCAACCGAGAGAGGTTAAACATGGAGCTGCTTTCTTCAACAGAGCCACTCATCTTCTGTAATGTCTGCTTCAGTCATCAATCAATTTGCTGACTTTTCCTCATCCCCTTCAAGTCTTCTCTGTTGATCTCATTCCTTATTATAGGGCCACTCTCCACATTACACAAAGTCCTCATTTTTGGGGGGGGCTGCCAGTATGAGGACTTTGTATCAGATGTATGATGG
>NW_015242221.1:0-595 GCF_001447785.1 Gekko japonicus | reverse complement strand
AGATGGTACTGGAAGAGGGATTCCCTCTTTTGTGTGTAAGAGGGAGTGGCATGCCTGTTCTCGAAAGGCACCCGCTAAGCGTGTCCAAAAAGAGCCTCTGGGAGACAGAGGTCTTAGTCCTGCAGCCCGTTTCCCGTTATTTCGGTGAACAGCAACCAACAGGCTGTTCCTCCTCGTTTGTTTCCAGGCATTTGGACATCTCCCGAGACCGTCTGTTTAGTTATTACAAATTCAAGCTGACCCGCAAAGTTCTGAACCTCTTTGTGGAGAACTTGGTGAACCTGACCTCGCTGGACATCTCGGGACACACCATGCTGGAGAATTGCACCATCTCGAGCATGGAGGAGAAAGCAGGCCAGACGAGGTGAGACCACCAGGCCAAACTGATGGCACCAAAGTTTATGTTGACACGTTGCTGCTGCGGTATCATGCGGAAGCATCACATGTAGCAGGTACGACTGCTTTAGATGAATGAAGCCGTCGAGTGCTAAAGTTTTAGTATTTACTGAACAGCAGCAGTGTGCTGGGACCTGTGTAGATCATAGTAGCGAGGCTTTGGAGGCTGGTGAACACAAGAAGCTGCCTTATACTGAAT
>NW_015242220.1:0-595 GCF_001447785.1 Gekko japonicus | reverse complement strand
CTCTAAACTGGTGATTGACATTTTCCTCACATCAAGGCTTCTTGCTTTTGCCTATGCTGTTTATTAACCACATGAGACCTTTGAATAGTCAAAATGGCTTCAATATGTAGATGACATCAAGTATGAGGGAAACAAACCAAAATCAAGATCAGACGAGACCGAGGTGTTGGTTAGAGGAAGGAAGATATTGTGAAGGGATTGAATGATGGCAAGAGGACCTTTTGCTGGTGCAATGCCTCTTGCATTGGCATTAAAAGAAAATGCAACCATCAGCTACATGAATCTGTAGGATTCAAAACATTGCTACTGGGTGATACCCTGTACTTTTCACAAAAGGTCATATTGATTTGGTCATAAAACATAAATCCACTACTGGAGGAGATTAAAATGAAATCGTTGTTGCTAAATAAAGCATTCCATTCTGTGTTGGAAGATCCAGATATAACTAGCATGATGGGCTTGATGGTTTCTCTTTACCCTGGACATCTGAATCCTCCTAGGAATCAAAATTCTCTGAAATATTTTACTTTTATCTGTAATAGAATAATCTCCAGTTTTTCTTTATGAATTTGTTCATTGTCAGATTCTGAATTGT
>NW_015242219.1:0-595 GCF_001447785.1 Gekko japonicus | reverse complement strand
TCTATGAGATGCATATAGAGTAACTCTGGAAAGAGGAGACCAGAATTGTGTCCTCTTTGTCGGCTCAAGGGCAGCAACTAATTTCTTGGACTCGTTCTGGTTTCCTCTTTGCAGAGAACAATGGGCTGTGTTGATTTCAAATTATCCAGGCCCACAATGTCTGTCGATTTCAGTTAACCCCTCAAAACATCATTTCTTGTTACAACAAAGTACACGCAATTACATTCACTCACCTTCATGTCTTCCTAGCTTTCCTCCCCTACCCCCCCCACTCTCGTACTGTCGTTGAAACTCCTTGGGGTAGAAAATGTGATATGTTTGCTTTATTATTTGTTAAAATAGCTATATGCTGCCTTTTGACAGTCTGCAAGGCAGCAGGCCTGCACGAAAGGATATTGATTCCGATCGGGCAATCTAAAACACACAAAGAACGGGGTGGGGACACGAATGGCTCAAATCTTTAGAAGGCAATGGAAGCAAGCGGTCGAATGAGCTCCGGAGTAGCTGAAACCGAGGTGCAGAGGTGTTAAAAGCAGACAACGTCTTCTGTGGATTTGACTCATACAGCCCAACAACAGGGCAGAGAGGCTGAGGC
>NW_015242218.1:0-595 GCF_001447785.1 Gekko japonicus | reverse complement strand
CACCACCTCCTGAGGCAGACTGTTCCAATAGGTAGGATTGTGGGGAGCACAAAAGATTACCTGCTACATCAGGAGTTCTCAAGCTTCTTGAGTCTGTGAGTACTTTTGGATTTTGATAACCGGTAGTAGAGGTCATCACCATACAGCCATTACAAAATGGTGGGTGGTTCCAAGCCAATTGTCCTGCTAGGATGGAGGCAGATGTTTTCAACTAGGTACTCTTTGCTGACACAAAGCTGATGTCTTCCGGACTGTTCTAAAGTAACTTCTGCTCCAGAGGGAAGCCAGGACTTGTAGATTTGCTTTGGGTAAGAGAGACTGTGTGGAAGAAGCAGGTGGCCACCATGAAACACACTGGTGGGCACCATGGCACCAGTGGGCACCACAGTGGAGTTCACTGCACAGGGAAGTTAATGGGAGATCACAAAAAAACCTACAGGTGATTATTCTTTTGCTGGAAGTTTTAAGCCCTTGTCTCTAGGGAGACAGCTCAGCAATCTGTATAAACATAGCCTGCTTGCTTTTCATGCTGCAAGTATAGCATATAGCTTGTCTTTAAACTCAGAATCCTATACATAATCACTTTGAAGTATTC
>NW_015242217.1:0-595 GCF_001447785.1 Gekko japonicus | reverse complement strand
TTTTTTTTAAAAAGTACAAGCTGGAAATCCTGAACCAAGATGAAGTAAAAAACAAGACAGAGAATATTGATCAGGTTCTAATAATGAAGTGTGCAAGTTTTGGATAGTCACAGAATGTATTTTCAGACAGAAATCATAAACATAAACTCTGAACCATATATTAAAAGGGGTATACTATTTAAATGAAGAACAGCCGGGGTCAAAAGGTCTTGGCCAAAATAAACAGTATAAAACTTAAAATTAAATGAAGTTATTTTTCATGGAAAGCTTCATGTCCGATCCTGAGTGGCTTTTGTATAAGACTGAAGTCCAGAGTGAGAGTAATTGTTCTGCAGATCTTTATGGAGGTAACAATGTCTACAAAATGGAACAGAAATATCCTGACACATATCATCATTTCCTGGAAAAGAATAAATCTCTTGATGCATCTGAAAAGATATTGATGTGCAGGGGAATGGGCATTATGATGAACAGGGGAAGAGATATTGGATTGGATCCTTAGTAAGAATGCTCAAATGCCTGCCAGTTTGTACATCTGCCTGCCAGTCTGTCTATGAAGCTGCCAGTATAATGTACTGGGTTCGGACACAAGGTA
>NW_015242216.1:0-595 GCF_001447785.1 Gekko japonicus | reverse complement strand
CATGAGGCACAACTCCCCAGTTTGGCTCCAGCTGACTGTCTACCTTGTGCATCACCTGAAATTTATCTCCAGAGTTGTTAACACAATGACTGTCCTTTGCTCCGGCCCTACAAGGGAACTCCGAATCTCGCTCAGTGTCAGAGAGGCACAAAGAAAATCCCTGGCCTTTGTAATCTCAGTGGAGAGACCCCACTTGTTTCTTCTTGCTCACAGAAACTCGGGCACAACCTGGATTGCACACGTCCTCCACTGCAAAGCCTAGAAGATTGTGCTGCTGTGAATTACTGTGCTTATCTTGTACGTATATTTGAGATATGCTTAGCAGCACTACAGGCCGTACCATTTGCATTTCATGGACTTCGGGCCACACTGTTTACCACCTTTCCCTCTTTTGTGTACTTACCTCTCTGGTGATGGAGGATAACATTCATCCTGCAGAGAGGAGTGCCTGAACAGATGAACCGGCATCCTACAGAGTTAGACCACTGTTCTGTCAAGGTCAGCACTGTCTATTGTGACTGGCAGCAGACCACTGAAGTCTAAGACACAGACTGCCAGATCCTTTAACTGTGGCTCAGTGGAACAGCCTCTGCTT
>NW_015242215.1:0-595 GCF_001447785.1 Gekko japonicus | reverse complement strand
GGATAGTCCAAATGTCAACGGTAATACATGTGTAGGCCATTTGGGTAACAGTCAATGGTAACACAAATTACTAAAGGCCAATCAATTTAAAAAGAAAATTGCAGCAACAATCCATTAGTACAAGAATTAATTCATTTTCTTCCTCCTTCTATATCCTATCTTAATCTAAATAGGATACCAACTCATGTGCCCCTTTATTTGGCATTCTGCCTGGCTGGCTGCTCCCTGCTACTGTAGTATTGACTGTGCCTGGACAACAGCCGCTCACAGTCAGCCACATGCAACAGTCGCACAATACACCACATGCAACAAGGCTTCTCAGGACTCTGTAGATTCTATCCCTTCTGAGATTTCCTGCTCTATCATCCATATTACACCAAACTGCCACTGTCTTCATTTTAGTTCATGTCAGCAGTCCAACTAAATTCACACTCAGTGTACACAGAAGAAACCCTTTCAGAGTACAAACAAGCAAAAGACAAAGAAATAGCAGGCTTCATCCCCCATATCAGCCTATTCAAAAGTGCATCTGGAATGACACTTGTGGAGCAACACACGTTGACAAACATCCACATAGGAACTTTTCCATCCATGT
>NW_015242214.1:0-595 GCF_001447785.1 Gekko japonicus | reverse complement strand
ATTGCCAGTATGGTGAGAGCGATTTTGAGCCCTTGCTTTGAACACAGTAGAAGTATTCAGAATGGCAGCATTCAGTTTCCTTTCATCTCTGTCACCATTCAAAATGGAATGTATCCATATCCCTTCTCCCTGCCCTGTCCCTGGAAGATGCACATTTTGCCAATGTAGAGATATCTGCACATCTGTCCAGAAGTACAAGTTCTGTTCCTGACAATACAGAGATTGAGGGAATAGGAAGTGCAAGGCAGCACCATCTGCAGCACCATCTCACCTGAAATGGTCCTCAGCCTGAGATCTACCATCTGGCTCGAGTGGGACTGGTTCTATACAATATGGCTATGCTTTGGCAACGTTGTTCATGTGAATGTAAAGGATGAAATAATCGTTTCTGCAACTTACTAAAAACGTAATGTCTGCTATACTCCCATTTCTCCTCCACTGCCCTGTTAGGCATACATAGAGAACGTTATAAAGCAAGAAGATGAGATGCAAGAAATGGTTATTAAAGATCCAAGAACAGAAGAGGAGAGGAAAAACGCTACAGACCTTCTCAAACTAGTGATGGTGAGAACCCTTCCTTCCTTCCTTCCTTCCT
>NW_015242213.1:0-595 GCF_001447785.1 Gekko japonicus | reverse complement strand
TTCTAAATAAACAAAGGCTCCTCTGTCCCAAAAATGACACCCAAATGTGTTCTGAAATAGGTCGAAGGCACAGCACCATTTTCCTATCCACTTCTTGGCGTGCCCATAGGCCACCCCCAACGCAAATGGCTGATTTTGACTCTTCATAACTGGGTGTCTACAAGATAGCTGTAACATCTGTTAACCAACTGCTCTAACGAGTAGTGACAGGAGTCTCCAAAACATTGCATTAGCAAGGAGAAGCCTTTGGGTGCTGAACTACAGATAACAGCTTTGCCCAACAACTTTAAGGACTATGGAGAATGTGGACAGGAGGGGCTGACCCGGCCGGGGCAGCAGGCCAAGTAGCTTTTGTGGGAGGCAGAATGCCCCGACAGAGTGTTGCCTGTTGGGAGAGTGTGGCCTGATACCCACTCCATTGGACATGGGTGGTTGGTGGCTTCAGCATTGTTGCCCAAAGGAGAGGGGGTGTCCCTGGGTTTGCGAGAGAAAGATTGGAGGGAACGGCTGGTGTGGGGTCTCAGGCCGCATGGATGGGCCTGGTTATTAGGGTGGACCTTAAATGCAGTGCTGCAGTGGCTCAGTGGTTAAGACA
>NW_015242212.1:0-595 GCF_001447785.1 Gekko japonicus | reverse complement strand
AAGCTCACTATTTATCAAAAACTCAGTGTGGTTCTAAATAGTACTGTAAATGGTTTGTACCTGTGGATCTGTAGATGGCTTTCCTGAGGTTGCCCTTGCTCCCCTCTTCTATCTGCCCAGTCTTTCTGACACACAAAAATATAGCTGACCAAGGAGGTATTTTCTTTAATTGTTTCAGTCCTGCTGGGATGGTGGTGAAAGGTAGTTGTGCAGCTTCTGTCTCTAATACTTGACCACTTTGCCTATTTTGCCTGCCTGGCATCCAGTGCTTAACACATCTGTGTTAGTCACATGTTCTAAATTGGATTGCAAACGTTTTGCGTGTTCTCACACTGCCAGCTGGGCACTGTAGTTCAATTCAGTAAGTTCTGAGCATGTTCCAGTACAATGAACGCTGCTGACCAATGAATGCCATCACTGTGCAGTCAGGAAAGCAGCACATTCACTCAAAATGTGGCTTATTCTACTTGACCTATGGCCTTCCCATGATAACTCTGCAGCGTACATATTCCAAAGCAAGTCGGTAACTTGTAGACGTGCAAAAACAGGGTGACTGGGCCAGCCACCATGCTGAATGCCGCCAAACTATGCAAAC
>NW_015242211.1:0-595 GCF_001447785.1 Gekko japonicus | reverse complement strand
TTAAAGCAAGGAAAAAAGATTGGGATGGGTGGGGGTGGGTTGATGAGCCACAAGTTCTTGTTCGAAGAGCTGCTGCAAGTAAGTCATAATTTTTTTAAGCAGCCAAAAAGTCCAGTTTTCATTTGATGGCTGCATCAAAACGGGTGGTGGTGGTGGTGAAGAGCTACAAATACAATTCAGGTTAGAAGAGCTGCAATTCATGTTTCTCTTATTTCATTGTTCATTTGATGTTGTGTCCGCCCCAGAAAAAACAAATATGACCCACAAAAAATCCTGGCTAGGGGCCTGCCCAAGACTCAACCAGCTGCTCCAGAATGACACCACAGGTGAGGGTACTGAACACCACTGATAAGTCCAGAATGACCAGAGCGCACTCCCTCTGTCACTCTCACAGGGAAGATAGCCACAGTCAAGGCCTCCAAGGCAGTTTCCATTCCAAACCCAGGCCTAAATCTTTATTGAATTGGGTCTGGGCAAGCTGTTTCCTCCAGAATAAAGCTGTAGCCACGGCATGCTTGATCATGTTGCCCAAGAGATGAGTGCTGGAGCAGTTATTGAGGTTACTGGGTTCAGGGATGCCTTCTTCAGGAGCGAT
>NW_015242210.1:0-601 GCF_001447785.1 Gekko japonicus | reverse complement strand
TGCAGTAGCCAAATCGCTCCCTCACAGCTCTGATGCCAGTAGTAGCTCACAAGGTGGAATTTTTGCTCACAAGACTCCCCAGCTTAGAGGGAACATTGCTCACAGGGTGTCTGTTGTGGGGAGGGGGAGGGGAAGGAGTTTGTGAGCTGCTCTGAGACTCCTTCAGGTAGTGAAGGGCGGGGTATAAAGCCAATCTCCTCCTCCTCCTCTTCCTCTTCTTCTTCTTCCTCCTCCTCCTCCGCTGGAAAAAATGGCTACTTTGGAAGGTGGATCTAGGGCACTGAGCCGCACTGAAATCTTTCCCCTCCCCAAACCCCGCCCTCCTCAAGATCCAACCCCCAAATCTCCAGGAATTTCCCAACCCAGACCTGGCAACCTCTGAGCTGACGGCTGTCCAGGACGGGGGTGATGGGGGAAGCTAAGTTGCGCCCCTCCTCTCCCTCGCTGTTGGCCAGGTCGGAGCGGAGCAGGTTCCGTGCCTCGAGGGCCTCGTCTCCGCTTTCTCCCCATCCTGCAATCCGCAGCCCACCAAGAGCTTTCCCAGTGAGCGGAAGGGCCAGTCCACCCCTGCAGCTCTGGCCAGTGTTCCCTCTAAGCTGTG
>NW_015242209.1:0-595 GCF_001447785.1 Gekko japonicus | reverse complement strand
TGGAGAGGGTGTGGCGAAACAGCTGATTATATGCATTGCTGGTGGTATTGCAAGAAAATCGAACAATTCTGGACAAATATATTGCAAACCATTAAAAAAATAACAAAGGTTGACATACCCTTTAAACCGGATCTGTTCCTATTGGACTTATGGCAAGATATCGAAATTCCCTCATTGAGTAAGGAACTAATTTCGACACTCTTGATAGCGGCAAAAACAGTAATAGCCGCTAATTGGAAAAACATCTGTTCCTTATCGCTGAACCAATGGTATATTAAAATATGGGAGTACTATGCGATGGAAAAAATAATGACGTTAGTACCACCTACTAATACCTATAAGAATCAGTTAATGTTCTATGCAAAATGGGTAGATTTTGTAGAAGCAACACTGGTTAAATCTGTTATTCCACCTTCATCTGTTCCACAACGCTACAAAGAAATAATAACAATCTTTTAAGACACCTGTTATTAATAATGTTGATAAGTATCATTGTTGACAAAAGTTAGTTAGTTGTTATTTAATGTTTAGATAGTAAAGTTCATCATATTGATATATGTAATTAAGACATATATGCTTTGTCTATATCTTTTTT
>NW_015242208.1:0-595 GCF_001447785.1 Gekko japonicus | reverse complement strand
CTAACATTCTATGATTCTAAGTTAAAAACATCAAAAATTACAGTAAAACCTCAAGTCGATTCAGAATTAAATAGACGGCGCCCAAAATGTCCAGTTGTGCTGCTGCCTTGCAGGAAGGCGCCGTTGCTGTGCTCAGCCACGTGCCTGACGGAACGTGTCCGCCTTCCAGGCCCCCGTGGCATTGCACCGAGTCCTGCTGGGCACGGCTGTTACCGGGCAGAGAGTTCCACTGGGTTGGAACCGAGCCCCAACGCCTTCCGCCTGCCCCTCTTGCAAGAGCCAATTTTATTCTGGGCTGCGTTCGACTCGTTTTGATTTGTTGGCAGTTCTAACGGAGTTTGCAGATCACGCTCTGATGGATGTATTCGCCTCCTCAAGCCACCCTGAGTTCCGTGAGGTGGAGATGAATGAGTCAATCGAATAGATCAAGGAAGACTCTGTCAAAGGGGGCCTGCAAATGCAAGCGAAGTCTCTGGAGAACCCTGGATCTTCCGGGTCTCCGGGCGAGCGTTCTGTTTTCCTGTCCGTCGGCTGTGACCATGGCAGCTAGAACAGGGTTCCCTTGGGTGCCATGGGGCCTGCCAACACTTTATGG
>NW_015242207.1:0-595 GCF_001447785.1 Gekko japonicus | reverse complement strand
AACCCTTCTAGGAACCCAAAAACTAAGCATGATTTCTTAGCACTTCCCATGGGGAAATCATGCAGGGTCTCTCATTCCTGACGCCCCTGCGGGCACACGGAAATATGCATGTGTTCTTTCCCTGGAGGAAACAAGTTTTGCTCTTTAATTTTTCATTTGCTCTCCCTGGAAGACATTCCGGCTGACACACGCGGCGAGGTCTCCCCTGCCTTATTTGCTGTCAGAACAACAGCCTCGTGAAGCGGATGAGGCTGAGAGTGAATGGCTTGCCCAAGGACAGCTGGGGGGTTCCATGTGCCTCTGAACTTGAGCATCCCCAGTCCAAGCCTGAACACTCTCTCCCCGTTCGGCTGCGTCCCTCTAGCTCCCTTTTTGATGAACAACAGGCATCAAAGCTCACAGGAGTTCTGTAAGACTGTGAGAAGGAAGAGGGCTTGTAAACTCCCTCCTGAGTTAGAAAGTGCAGAACGGAGAAGCCGACGCATCTATTTCGGGAGGTAACATTTGGCGTCTCTTCTACCCACGCCGTTGCCTGCAACCACCTTCTGTTCTGTGTATTTGCTTCTCCTCCTGGCCCGATGGATGGTCCCTCCGG
>NW_015242206.1:0-595 GCF_001447785.1 Gekko japonicus | reverse complement strand
CCACCCTCCAAAGCAGCCATATTCTCCAGTGGAACTTATGTCTATCATCTAGAGATCATTTGCAATCTCCAGAAGCCATCTAGAGGTTTGCAACCCTGTGTATAACTCTTCCTAGGATATCAGTGTAAACTCAGCTTTCTGCACACATCAACCAGCTGCGTGGTCAAAATGTGTAGATCCAGGTTATTTGTTGTAATATCTTTTGAAACGACATGGCACCAAAGGAAGACCACTAATACAGAAGACCAATAACCTATGATAGAATCACAAGACTGCTTAAATCAAGACATGGCAATTTTAAGCCCTTCTCATGTGGCTGTTGTAATCATATGGAGAGATTAGTCTCACAGACGGCTTATGCACCGGTCATCTACCCCAAGTTCAATGCTTTTGGAAAGCAGATTTTTTTTTCTGCTTCCACACAGTGTCATGGACCTCTGGGGGATTCTCTGGCAGATCTCTTATATTTCTCAAACCTGCTTTGCTCTGAAGTTTCAGGAGAGATCACAGTAAAGTGTGGATGGCTGCAAGTGCACGTGGGAAAATTTAGATTTCCAGGCTCATGTCGCACCCATTTTCTCCAACTTCTTCCCTA
>NW_015242205.1:0-595 GCF_001447785.1 Gekko japonicus | reverse complement strand
ATAAATATTTAAAATAAATAAATAAAAAGGGAAGCATTTTAAGGTCGTGTCACAATTTCTCAGCCGTTCCAGGAGGATGTGCTGGTTGATGATTATCAATAGCTGTTGAAAGGTCCAGAAGAAGTAATCGTGTTGCTTTTCTTCTTTTTGGTCTGTAAATGAAGAGCATCTGCCTCACCTAAATCAGCCGGAGCCCCTGAACCAGGTCAGAAGGCTGACTGGAATGGATCAAGAAAATCAGTTTCCGTCAGAGGTTGCGTAGCAACCACCCATTCCATCCACTCTTTCTCCCAAATGAAAGGTTAAGAAGTGACCGGCTGAAATTTCCTTATGTTTTTACTGTGCAGAGAGGGTTGCTCTGAAGGAGATTGAACCACTACCTGGTTTTAAAAAGATTGAAATGTCAGCTCTTGAAAATGATTAACAAAGGTAGGAAAAATGAGATCAGTGTTACTTACAAGACTGTGGTAAAAGCAGGGTTGCCAGCTAGCGACCTGTGTTTCCCATTTCCACTCCCTCAGGCAATGGGAGAAAAGGTTTTTTAAATTATTATTATTATCATCACATGTTACCATAGAGTTTCTGGCAATTCCTA
>NW_015242204.1:0-595 GCF_001447785.1 Gekko japonicus | reverse complement strand
GCGGTCGGGGATGAATACATTACACAACGCTTCTTGAGGTAAGTCTGGGAAGACTTGGATTTGACAGTCTTTGTAATTGAAGAAGCCTTTCGACGCTGCTTCCTTCAGTATTTTTTGCTGCGTTCTGCTATCAGCAAACTGTGCCAGCACGTCCCTTGGCCCTCAATGTTTTTGAGCATTTAGGGAACCAATTCTGTAAGCCTTCAAAATGGCCGGTGCAACTCCCTCCTCTAAATTCAAAACGTAGGCCAGCCATGAAGCGATGAAGCAAATCATGTCCACGGTCCCTTCCTCCCCCTCTGGGATCCCTCGAAATTTCACATTAAGATTTCTTATTTGAGTTTCAACTGTGATTAGTCAATCTCTGTAATCTTGTTCTTTAGACTGTCGTTCTTTTACATCTTTTTCGAGCATAAGGCCCATGTTAAGGGCCGGTTCTGCAGTGCCCGCAGTTTTATTTAATGATGCCCGAATCTCAGAAAGTTGGTCTCTTACCGGTTGTAGAGATGTGGGGATGCTGCCTGTGATTTTGTCTGCAAGCCTCTTTTCCTTTTGTTCTAAGAGGGTAGAAAGGTCCATCACGCTGTTGCCCACC
>NW_015242203.1:0-595 GCF_001447785.1 Gekko japonicus | reverse complement strand
TTCTTCTTCTTCTTCTTCTTCCCCTCCCTGTTTCAAATGTCAGATGTTTGTGACGGGTGTCATGAAGCGCAGGATCACCCAACGAAGAACAAGAAGTCCAAAGGGTTGCTCTGAGTCATAAACCAGATGCAGCCTCTGCCTCTGTCTTCCCCAGAGCCTGGTTGTGACACTTGCTTGCTACGGCCTTTCTGTTCATGGGGCAGCGTGAGCATTTAAACTTAAATCAATATCTCCCGCATTATTGCCTGCTCTCCGGATCGCTTTCCGGCACGCTTAGCCCGACTGGCCCTGCGGGATGCATCTGAGTTCGGAAAGGCTGTAAGTTACCGAGGAAAGGTCCGCAGCCCTGCAATGGAGTTTTGCTTTATTTCATTTTATGCCCTTCCCTGGTATGACTGCAGCTCTCTCAGGATCTCTGTGTATTGATGAGTTTGCCCTTTCCTTCAAAACAACCGTGGCTTATGGGCTTGAGTCCCGCACGCTTCTTTCTCAGCCCCAGTTGAATCTGAGGTGGCTATGCTGTCCTTTCCTGGTCCTACTTCTGTGGTGGGACGTGCCGTGAACTCACAGCTGATTTATGGTGACCCGATAGGGA
>NW_015242202.1:0-595 GCF_001447785.1 Gekko japonicus | reverse complement strand
GTGGAAATGTCTCAGGCCGGCTCTGCTTGCAGGATCAGTCAGCGCTGGGCCGCTGACTGGAACAGAAAGGGTTTTCCAAAGTGGGCAGAAAAGCAGGCAGAAATCTCCCAACTTGCTTCACGTTAACCAGACTCTTGATTGCTGGGAGGCCCCAGAGTTGGCCCACGGCTTTCTTATGGGGAGAGAAAGCTGTCTCTGACTTGAGTCTGAAGGTCTGTCTCTTCCCATGACAATTATGCACCCCCCGGGGGACGCACTTCCTCTCCAGCGCTGAAGCAATGAAACAAAGGGTCAAAGCATTATTCAGCGTCAGCTCGCCAGAGAAAGACGCCTGTAATTCCAGCCCGAGATCGAAACTGCAGCAGAAGGCATTTAGTTTGCGTAACACTCGGGAGCGGCGCATTGGCACTACATGGGCCGTTCTTCTTCTTAAGGGTGGAAATATATTTTATCGGCAGCTTTCGCGGGGAACAGTCTCCTCTCAGGGATGGCACTGCAACCAAGACCAGCTTTACTTTGCTTGAAAATTGCAGTCTCTCTCTCTCTCTTGCCCCCCCCTCGGGGGGCTCTCCCCTTACACACACACACACACACA
>NW_015242201.1:0-595 GCF_001447785.1 Gekko japonicus | reverse complement strand
GACTCCACATCTTAGAGGGAACATTAGTTATGACTACCGTAGATCACTCTCCCGATCTCAATCTCGATCAGACTACAGATCTTGGTCCCAGACATTGTAGATCGTGTTGTCTCAATTCCTACTCACGGTCTCCAACACCCCATTGTGACTGCTACTTTTATAGATGTCACCACAACCTTGGTAGATGCCACTCGGCTGTGTCTTGCAGTAGGCACTCTCTGTCTGACACTTCGGCTTCAGTAGACCTACCAAAACGTTCTCTGTCAGAACCTCGATATCGGCCTCCTCCTGACATCAGGGCATCCCTGGAAGTGTCACAGCATGCTCGATCACCCATCTTAGGAATTGGTTTCTGACCGCTCTGCCTCTGGTGATGTTGATCCTGATTGAAGAGGATTGCCCTCACTCGGGTTCTCTCTCACCTACAGAGGGTCCCAAAGCTTATTTGGAGCTCATAAGTAGGATAGCAACTGCCCTTCAATTGCAGGACACGACTGATACCCCTGCGGTCACAGATGTCGTGCTCAAGTTGGTCCAGGCTGACCTGCCTCCATCTACTATTTTACCGCTGCTCCCAGTGCACCTCTCTGCTCTT
>NW_015242200.1:0-595 GCF_001447785.1 Gekko japonicus | reverse complement strand
GAGTCAGAATTTCAAAGGTGCCCACAGTGGCCTATTGGGAGTCATTGCCACAACTGACACCTGGTTTGGACCGGGTAACCTGGAGGTGGCTGAGAAACACATGCATGCAACAATCTAGCGACTGCTGCACAGTGATTCTTCACCTCTCCTAGAAAGCATCTGGATTACAATGTGCTGCTATCAGGAATGGGCACGATGACATCATGCCAAGACGGCTTAGTGAAAGACAGCAGGCAGAGGGACTGTGTGGAACAGCGACAGGTAAGTGGAGAACCAGATGACGGAGAGTCACCAGGTCCCGGAGCAGAATGCCCTTCTGACTCCTCATAAGCAGATCAAAAACACAAAGCAACATCCGTATCGTGGTTGCTAATTCACACATTCACCAACCAAGATGGCGCAGAGGGAACACGCCCTACCTTTCTACCGTGCATATGCGGTATCGTGATACGAGCAACGCCATGCATCAGCTCTTAACCTTGATCAGTGCAATTTCCCCCTGGGGAAAAATTGCCCAAGACATACATGCAAAGTGTATGTGCTTCATACCACTCTACATGCACAGGGGAGGGATGTATGCACACAAGCCCCTCCA
>NW_015242199.1:0-595 GCF_001447785.1 Gekko japonicus | reverse complement strand
TCTAAAAGGTTCGCCATCACTGCCTCAGACTGTGCCTGTATCAAGCTTTGGGAATACAGGGCCTTTGGGGCTGGCGTTGTTACCCACATCTGTATAAGGTAGAACAGGGCCCCCCCAACCTTTCTGAACCTGCAGGCAGTTTTAGAGCAGATCTTTTGCACTTTTAGAGCAGAAGCAGCAGCAAGTGTCCGAGGGAGTTAACTTGCACATACAGAGAATATGGTGATGAGTAATGGGCAAAAGGACAGCACACAAACGTAGAAGACCACCAAGGAGGGAAAGGCGGGATAACACAGACAGAGAAAACAAGGGAGGATAATACAAATGTAAGCACACGGACAAGACCCCCAAGGTGAAAAGCCCCATTTTTTACTGGTATGAAGTTAGCCAGTCACTGGCCTGCCTCCACAATGGCCACGCCTACTTTCCTGAAGCCCACGGCGAGTGCCTGCGGAAGTGCCCGCGGGCACCACGTTGGGGAACCCTGAGCTAGAACGCTGCAGGTCCTCAGCGCCACTATCTGACTGGATCACTGTGATTCCCGTTCCTGTGACTGCAAGATGCATGTGATGAATCCATACAGTCCTTAGCTATG
>NW_015242198.1:0-595 GCF_001447785.1 Gekko japonicus | reverse complement strand
CCTGGTTGCAACCGACCCTGCCTCTCTGTAGCATGCTCTGAGCCGGAAGGCAGCCTCCACTCTGAAAGCCTCAAGGTCCGGCGCTTGACACAGGCTTAATCCACAAATTCCCTTACTGGTGTTCAGTTAAGCTGCCCCTAGACAAAACATCAAAGGAGGCAGGGCAGGGGAGAGGAAGCAGCGTTAACGTCTCAGATCTTCCCCTCTTTGGGATTCTGCCCAAATGAAGCTCCGCTCATTCATTTATTTATTAGGTTTCTCCCCCATGGGTTCCCAGAGCAGCTTGAAGCGGGGTTATCCCCCCCCACACACACACACAGTTGCAAATGTTTCTGTCTTTGCAGGGCTCTCACGCTCTTCTCAATATTTAAATAGTTTGCGGGATGGGATTGGCCAAACAAAAGGAATACATATCCGTTTTTAGTTTGCCCATCTCATCCCACAAACGAAACAGATTCTACGGAAACTGTAGAAACATATATAAATTTGGGTTTTTTTCGCAAACTGTTTAACCGGCCGGCCAATAACCGATGGGCTGAGTCCCTAGCCCTCCTGGGTCTAAGAATAAGTATTCAGCCCTGCAAGGTAGGACACT
>NW_015242197.1:0-595 GCF_001447785.1 Gekko japonicus | reverse complement strand
TTTTTCCCTAGGGAAGGCCTTATCCTTTCACCATTCATTGTTGTTACTTCATTTCTGCTCAATACTGCCAGGAATCAAAGTACACATCTCGAGAACAGTAAGCTTTTTCATAATGGCCTTTATCCCTGCACGGCAAGTCACCATGTCAGCTCAGAAAATGAATTTCTAATAACCCCTGGCATTGAATCAGTGACTTGTCTCAAAGAAAGCCTGCACAGTGGCCTGTTTATTTGGTCTGTGGAGTACCGAAATAGGCTTCACCTATTCAAACGCCCATAACCTCAGTCAACCTCAAAGCGGAATGCATACACTGAATTTGACAGTCCCCTAAAAGACTAACACAACCTCTGGTATGGATTCTTTTCTATACTTTACAAAGCATTGGCTTCTGTTGTATATGAATGACAAACTTGGTAAACAACTTGTTTTGCATTGAGACCCATGTTCAGAAGACCACCAACTGCATTGTACTGTAGTGTTTTGATTTGTGAAAAGCAACCTGACAAACAACTGCTCATGAGCAGCTGAACAGCTTGCCAAAAAACCAGCTCCCTGCTTGTGACCAGCGAGCAGAATGTGAGCTGAACCAGCGGGT
>NW_015242196.1:0-595 GCF_001447785.1 Gekko japonicus | reverse complement strand
CAGAGGATCCGGTGCCAGTACCAGAAGAGCCAGAGGACCCGGTGCCCGAAGCAGAAGAGCCGGAGGAGCTGGTGCCAGACTTGGAAGAGCCAGGCTTGCCAGCGCCAGAAGAGCCAGTGAAGGAGCTGACATCAGATGAAAAACTGGAAGAGAATGAAAGGGAAGACAGAGAATGGGTGAAGAAAGAGCTGACCGGACCCTGGAGTTATGAGATTTCTTCTATACAGCGAACTGCTCTGGAGCATCATCACAAGCACAGCCAAGAATACTACAGGCCATTTGAGAACGCAAATCTAATAACCCAGGTAAGGGAAGCAGATGCTGTGAGAGTTCTGGGCCGTATCCGGAAAACTTACAGCATCCACCGGCACGCCTCAGCTTGCCCCTCGCAGCTTCGTGGGGGCTACTGGTTCTATCTACTATGACCTTTTCTTTTAACTTGTCCTTAACATTCTGGAAACTCTCCTGCTTCTGGATTCCTGCAAAGTACTCACTTTAAACAAAAAAAACCCCCTGTTTCTGGTCCTCAAGATAGCAAAGGGGAAAAAAGTGTTAAGATGATGCCAGTAAGCCGCCCTGAGCCCATTGGGGAGGG
>NW_015242195.1:0-595 GCF_001447785.1 Gekko japonicus | reverse complement strand
TTTATTGGGGGTTGTCATGGGAGGTATCCTTCACCTTTGCTGCCCTCCACCGGTGCTGGGACTACAAAGAAAGCTTACCTTCTTGACAGAAGCAATGTTACTAAGGAGCTATTACCTATTTTCAAGTAATCTCTCTTATCTTTTTCAAAAGTGATCCTGTCAGTGTGCACTAAACTATAACACTGCATAATTGTCCTCTGCCAGGTGTTTTCAAATTGATTTCAAAGCAGCTAAATTTTCTTTGTAAGATTTATTAGTTAATGTTGCCAGTTGGCCACATATACAATGTCAGTAGAGATGTCAAATTTCCTCCCAGGACTGTCACGTGTTGCCTTTTCTTCCTCCTCTGTGTCCAATTATATTTGACATTTAATGTAAAATTCACAGCCGGAAAATGTTACAATCTTTTGAGAGTTAATGTGAGGTGGCGTTAAGAATTTAGATTGCAAAATGATTTGAATACCATTTCATATACTGCAGATATCATTTTCTCCTCTGAATCTTTCATTTACAGTCTATATTTAAAGTACTCTTCCAGCAAAGTAACATTTTTGTCTGATTTATTTAAGTTGCCTTAATATTTTGGCAATTATAC
>NW_015242194.1:0-595 GCF_001447785.1 Gekko japonicus | reverse complement strand
GATGTGAAAGTTCTCTGACCTGGGAAGCCACTGTGAGTCTTGAGTGGACAGCGCTGACTTTGTCGGACTGAGGGTCTGATTTCATGTAAGGAAGCTTTATCTGTTCATGGTGACACACACCCCAAGCTCCACCAGCTTCCCCTTGCCCTATTGCCTCTGGGGATCAATGTCTCGTGTAAATAAGACAATGCCTATTTATTCAGAAGGTTTCATAGGAGGATTTTTGTGTCTGTGAATAAGACACCTGAAATACACAGTCTTGAACAGCCTTGAACAGAATCCTCACCATGTAAAAGGAGGGATATACAACTGTGTACAAACCATGCCCTGTAACACATCTCCTTTTCCATATGCTGTCCTTGTTACCTTTTTTGGTTCTGCTCGCTTTAATGGCTGGTGTTCCCGGCTAATTTGCTTCTATTATGTCATTTGTGCACAACTGACACAAAAAAATGACGTTGGGGGAAAGTGTGGCGTGAGCAAAACTCCATGAAAACAAAGACTCGCAGGTTTGAGCCGCACAGAAGAGAAATGAACAGAAAATGGAGGATTTTTTTTTTAATTTTCAAAATTTTATTATAATATTATTAAAGTA
>NW_015242193.1:0-595 GCF_001447785.1 Gekko japonicus | reverse complement strand
AAAAACAAATTACCAAGGAATTAAAATTATCAGTTCAAAGAGATGTCTCCAGCCCTCTTACCAAAAGGGCCTCACTGAAATCCTGGGCCATTCTCTGTGGTCTGCAAAGACAGATCACAGGTTGCTGCTGCTTTGCATGTGACAAAGTGGAAGAACCCTCAAATGCTCCCCCTCTTGCCTGCAGGGACACCCCTGCTGACTACTCTACATCGCTGCTTGGGATCCTGTGCGTTGCAAGTGCCAGCTAATGTTCTCTGGAGTGGGGGAGACACTGCAGGGAGCTGCTATGACGCCTCCAAAAGCACAGCAGTGGTACCCAGTCTTTCGGGAGGGGGGGGGAGAGGCTGTTTTGAAAGGGAAAAGTACAAATGAGTGGGGATGAAACTAGAGCACTTCCCCAGAGGCAGGGCTATGAATGGCAGGTCTAGCAAACAGCTGCTTCTAGCATCTTTTGCAGGGGTTAGATCAGGTCTTCATTAAGGAAGTCTGTGCGCACTTCTGCATATCTCAGCACTAGCATCATACGGCATGTTTCCAGTTCCTAATCCCTAAAATCCTTTTTAAATTCAGGCTGTATAAACCTAGCAGCCCAATT
>NW_015242192.1:0-595 GCF_001447785.1 Gekko japonicus | reverse complement strand
GGGAGCTGCCTGCCTACAACTGTGCAGAGAGTCAAGTCCCAGTGGATCCAGGGAGGAGGCAGGATCAAGAAAGTAGCAGGTCTAAGCAAAAACATCAGTCTTACCCTTCTATGGAAATGCTCCGCTGTATGCTCACTGTGGGCGGCCGGGTGACCGTGCTGTGCTGCGAATGACTACAGAGTCGAGAAAGAAAATGGGAAGGGGGGGAAGAAAGGAAAACAAGATTAATGAAACCCACAGGCTCTTTTTGCTTTTCGAGCTTCTTGGACGTATCAAAGCTCGCCGCTATTAAAGGATGTCCAAAATATTGGTGCCGCACAGGGAATATGTGAAGTGATACGCCTGCATGGTGAATTATACTCATGGTGGGGGGGTCAATATTTGAGGTTTGTATCACTGAGGAAGAGACAAGGCCCTCTTGGAACTGAATCAAGGCTTGCCTTCCAGGAGCAGGGAGGGCCATAGCACACGTAATATCCCAAGAGAAATCGGGGGCACTCATTTTTCCTCCCCCCTGCCTACATATCACCCCGTGGTATCGTGGCCTGATACAGCAGCACAAAATCTCAGTCAGTGGTGGGGTCCTCCTGGCTCT
>NW_015242191.1:0-595 GCF_001447785.1 Gekko japonicus | reverse complement strand
CCACTACACCAAACTGGCTTAAATTGGTTATTTCAGGGCTCAGTTACACCACTGAGGTTAAACCCCATTATCAGGACCAAGATACACATTTATCCCATTTAATTTAAACCTTTAAAAGACAGTGGGATTATATTGATCCAAATAAAAGGAAGAAAATACTGTCGTCAATCTTCTCCAACTTCATACTACATGGTTTCCTCAAAATGAATGAGGTAAATTGCCCTTTAACCTTTATACCGTACCCTAGGGCTCCCCAGCATAGTGGCCGTTTACCCCCTTGGTGCTGGGTGAGCTTTCCAGAAAGCGGATGGGGCCGTGGTAAGGCAGGGCTTGTATTGGCGGCCCTCATTCAAATGAAAGGGTTTTGCCCTGGAGCATCAAGAGGACTGGTAAGCCCCTGAGCTTCCCTTAGTCAGTGTGCGGCTCCCTTCCCCCTTCAGGCTTTCCTTCTTCCCAGGAGGTGTGGAGGGAGGTATTCCATTTAGCTCTGCCCCCTGGGGAAAGCCATTTTGGGTTTGGCTCATTCAACAAATCAAGTCTCCGGTGGCTTGTTCGTGGGGCGGTGCGTAAAAAGGTACATTTCCACACATACACT
>NW_015242190.1:0-595 GCF_001447785.1 Gekko japonicus | reverse complement strand
TGGTCTGCGGGGCCCTCCTCCGCCCCCTGGTCCTGCGGGGCGACCGGCTGGAGTCGGGGTCCTTGTTTGACTGGGCGCTGTTCACCCAGCGAGGGTTCGGGGCCTTCTCTTTCGGCACGGCCCTGCTGGCGGCCGGCTACTTTACCCCTTATGTGCACCTGGAGCCGTATGGGCGGGCCCTGGGCCTGGACCCCTACAAAGCAGCCACCCTGGTGTCCGTCGCCGCTCTGTCGGATGCCCTGGCCCGCCTGCTGGCCGGCTGCCTCGCCGACTGTCGCCTCGTCAGGCCGGCTCGTCTCCTGGTGCTGCTGAACTCCCTGACAGGCTGCAGCCTCCTCCTGCTCCCGCTGGCCTCCTCCTACACCAGCTCCCTTGTCCTGGCGACGCTGTACGGCATCAGTGCTGGGAGTTTCGCCACCGTGGCCTTCGGGGTCCTGCCGGAGATTGTGGGCGTGGCCCGCGTCGTGAACGCCACCGGGTTGTGTCTGATGGTGATGAGCGTTGGGGGCTTGCTGGGACCCCCCCTGTCTGGTAAGAGCCCCTCCCCTTCCCTCCAGGTGTTTCTTTGGGGGTTGTGACCAGTGTTCCCTCTAAG
>NW_015242189.1:0-595 GCF_001447785.1 Gekko japonicus | reverse complement strand
GTATTATCTGCCAGCTGTATGTATTCTCCTCCTCTCACCACACCGTGTTCTACTTACATAATACCATTTTCTGCATCGTTTAGCTTATCGTTTCTAATACCTTACGCTTTCTTTCGGATTTCCGAAACCCTAATCCGATTATATTGCTTACTAGATGCTTCATCCTATCGAGTCCATCAACTCACACTTCATAATCTGTCTTGAGTCTCGGTCAGAAAGGGAGAGTATATGATAGTCGCAAGGGCCCTGGACGCAAACAACCCACTTGCACACACACACCCAGTCACAGATCCCTGGGAACTGATACGCATACAACGTTCTTGAGAATGAGACATACTTGGGAAGCGACTTCCCTTCCTGCCCAAGAACAAACTGGAAAACAAAAACACCCAAGATCTAGTCCTCCAGTATGACTGGGGAAGCTACAGAGAACAGAACGCAAAAATCCCTGATGCCGAGAGAGGAATGCAAGAGGTACCCTTGGTTTTGTCTTGTCTAAATACTAGCTAGCGGGGTGCCAGCCGCTGCTGCTATGGAAAAGGCAAACATGGATTACAGTTGTCAGACTGCAAAGAAGAAGAGGAGGAGGAGGAGG
>NW_015242188.1:0-595 GCF_001447785.1 Gekko japonicus | reverse complement strand
ACCCGCCGCCGCCTCCCTCCCCAACTCCTGCCGGCGCCCGCGAGACGCGACAGGCAGCGTCGGCCTCCGCTCGAGGGCGACTTGGGGAGGGGGAGCAGCGGCAGAAAGGAAGGCTCTCCGTCGTCTTCCCTTTCGTTCCCCACCCCCCGCGCATGCGCTATAAGATGCTTAGAGAGCCTTCGGCTTTCAGGGAAGGTTCGTTCTCTTTGGTTACCCAGTAAAGGGGGAGAGAACCCTGACGCAAAAATCGGCCGTCAACTTGCTCGGCCTGCCACAACTAAGACCAACTTGCCAGGTCGCTGATCGCCCATATCATCGATTGGGGCGGCTGTGCTTTGTCGTTCGGACTGAGGGTCGGGCAGGGGGTGCTGTTGCAGAGTTGCACATCCCCGGGCGCTGCGCCCAGCTTCTCACTGGAGTCTCTTTTATTTTACGCCTCTTGAGGGACTGAAACTCAACGATCCTGAAAGCAAATCCATGGTGTCATAGGCTGTTACGATTAGTTTGCCCATTGTGTGAGAATCTCTACTATTTTCTCCATGTCATGGATTAGGATAAGGACTTTGTGATATTGTAACTCTTGTATAAAGGAAAG
>NW_015242187.1:0-595 GCF_001447785.1 Gekko japonicus | reverse complement strand
CCTACCCCGCAGGGTTGTTGTGAGGGTAAAAAGGGGCACATCCGCTACCTTGGCAGAGCCAAACTTGAGCATGCACGCAACTCTCTCCGGCTGCCGCTTCCCTTTTATGGATCTCCTTCCTCCTCGGTTCGTTAAAAAGAAAATAATTTGCCAGGTCTGCAGGAGCAAATCTCTCTTCCCCCCCTTTTCTCTAAGGCCACCGGGTTGTTTCCCCGATCCTCGGATCCATTCCGTAATTTGCCACCGGGGAGGCTTTTAGAAACACTTTGATAAATGAGGGAGCGGCGATCTCTCCCGAAGATAATGATGGCGGGGGAGCGGCGGCTTTGCTTTAGTTCAGAGGATATTGCATTGGCTGGAAAGGGTAAATGATTTTTTATTAGCCACAGACAAAAATCAGATTTGTGCTTCAATCTCCATCAATCTTGGGAAGGCCTCTGATGCGGCGAAACTGCTTTATTGGGCAGGCTAATGAACACAGGCGTCAGTTCCTTACTCTTCGTGGATCCGCATTCCGTTCCTGGTGGTTCAGAGCTAATTGACTGATCTATCTCTTTCTTTCTCTTTGTCTCTCTCTCTCTCTGTGTCTTTCTCT
>NW_015242186.1:0-595 GCF_001447785.1 Gekko japonicus | reverse complement strand
TTTCTGTACCTTTACCAGCTCTCTGATAACCTTCTGAGATAAGACAATCAGCACCATCCAAAGTATCCCACATGCAGTAATACCACAGATTTACAATACTAGTCACTTTCCTGTCCTAATATTTTTGTCCATGGAACTTATCATTGCTAGGCACTGAGCTGACATTTTCACTGAAGTGTTCACATCATCTTTTCCTTTGTTATTCCCGATCAATTATGTTGCCGGCAGCGGCTAGAGAAGCTCTCTAATGGCTGCCACCACTCAGTATGGGTCTCCTCCGGAGGGCCCAGAGCACCCACTCCTTTTACAGCAGTTTTCCCTTATTGAATGAAGTGTGAGGCCCCGGACAGAGTAACAAACTATTTTTATTAAAGAGATTTAACAATAACAAATTCAATAACAAGTAAGAAAATTGAGCACAGTAAAGGTAGGTAAACCAGCAAAATAAGAAACCCTAACAGGTCTGATTGTACTGTACCTAGCCTTCTCTAGGTATTTGACCTCAAGCTGACTCAACCCTTTTGAATGAGGGATCCTCCTTCTGCAGCAGCCTCACGAGCTCTGCACCCTGGGAGTGAACCACCTCCCACTTTGG
>NW_015242185.1:0-598 GCF_001447785.1 Gekko japonicus | reverse complement strand
GCTGGACTAGCTGGACCACTGATCTGATCTAGTAGGGCTCATCTGATGTTCTTAAGAGGGGAAGGCCTCACCCTCTATGCCCTGTTGTTGGCCCTCCAGAGGAAGTGGTTGGCCCCTGTGTGAGACAAGATGCTGGACTAGATGGACCACTGGTCTGATCTAGCAGGGCTTTTCTTGTGTTCTGTGTTTGTGCTTGCACAATAGTTTTTCCGCACATCAGAGGTGATGTGGAAGAGGTAGGAATGCTCACAGTGTAAATCACATCACACTTTGGCCTCTGCCTCAGGGGAATCAGGTACAGTCTCTCCCTTCCTTTGATAACTGCTCACCTGAGCAGTCGTTGCCCCTCCAGCCTCTTCGAGACGGTCGCTGAGCTCTTCCAGTTCCCGGGAGAGATCGCTGCGCTGTTTCTCAACCTGTGGGAAGCCAGGGAAGCCAAACGTTAGCACTGAGACTTGGCAGAAGAGACGTCTGACACGTTGGGGACCGAGCCCTCGAAAAGCTGCAGGGTATTTGTGACCGGTCCCGTACAGTCCTCATTCTGGTTTGGAGGAACAGGCTTCTTCTTCTTCTTTTTTTTAATTATTTTTATTAGGTT
>NW_015242184.1:0-595 GCF_001447785.1 Gekko japonicus | reverse complement strand
TAAAAAGGTTATCTTAAAAGAAGGGGGATGGGCTCCACTCCTTGAGAGACCTAAGCAGAGCTTTATCGTTTCTACGTATGACTTACACATTAGAAAGGTCGCCAGACGAGGGTTATCTCGGTTACATTCTGTTTTGCATAGAGGCGGAGATCTGTCTCCCGTGCCGGTGGAACCATCACGTGAACTAAAACTGAGTCCCGTGTCAGTTGACTTCTGATCCATCCAAAAGGGGGAAAAGAGAGAGACAGAGACACAGGCCCGGGCTATCCTCAGCTGAGAAGCAAACGAGACAAAGTACTAGAAAATGTGCATTTGAATCCAAGTGTCTAATTATTTTAAAAGAGATGAACGAAGCAAACAGATGAACAAGAACAAAGGAAGTCAGACCGCAGGATATGTGCTTTGTTAAAATAAGGATGTGACGTAACACCGTCCTCTCCTCAGTCCTTCAGACTGAATCTATTCCCCAGGTTATGTACACCTCCATTGCTGCATATTGCATTATGGGATGGAGAGCAACACAGTGTTCAAACGTCACACCTCAGAAGACTGAAGCAATTTTTTTAAAATCTGTCCGGCAAAAATCTGAAAAAAA
>NW_015242183.1:0-595 GCF_001447785.1 Gekko japonicus | reverse complement strand
ATGCTGCCTGCATAAAAACCTGACTCCTGCTAGCATTATGATACATTATCCTACAGCCAAAGACGACAACAAAAATCAGTTGTGGGCCTAACTAGGATATAAAAGCAGCCATTTATATCTTACACGCTTACCGTAACCTCCCTCGAGGATGACAAATGACTTCCAGAAGCCCTCCAAAACCGTTTGCATTCACCTACGTGGCGCTTTAAGTTGAATAAATAAATGTGCCTTGTTGAATTATATGTCATAAAAATATATCATGTAAACAGTTACACAGTCCGTGATTAAGTAGGGCTGTAAAGCAAGATCACTGGTTCCGGCAATCGTGTTCATTTCACATACATAGTTTGGGCAAAATAGAATCTAGCCGAGATGGGCCGGTTGCAGAGAAACGACCACCTCCCACCACTTCAAAGACAGGTCAGAAGTGAGAAATCTCGAACGCTGAAGGGCAGGAAGGAGTAGATGCTCTCCCACTTGGGAGCTGCAAGAACACCATCATAGAAAGCCTTCCTATTGTTCTACCTTCCCCTCTCATACACGGAGACGCATCGGAGTATTCAGTGTTTAGGTACTGGCTCTTCTTTTGGAGAGA
>NW_015242182.1:0-595 GCF_001447785.1 Gekko japonicus | reverse complement strand
TGTCTGTGTTGCCTGCATGGCAAAGACTTTTCTGCACATACATGGATATCGACTGTACATTTCAACTAACCAGTCTCAATATCCAAGACAGAACACATAATCCTACCACAGGTCATATGTTGTAACATGCACACAATTTTGTACACCAAAACTGTATTGGTAATCCAAAAAGGAGTAATGTTTTGGGGTAGAAGTTTGGCTTGCATTATAAAACCCACTCAAGGCTGTGCTGATACCTGAAGTGTGAGGTAACTTGACAGAGACAAGATGGTTTTTCTTTTTCTAAATGAAGAACAATGAAATTTATTACAAACAGGTAACATGGAGATATGAGATTTAGGCTTTTAAACTGTACAGGGGGGGAACCTTTTCAGGTAGGCTTTAATACTAATCTGCATCACCCAGCTGTAATTCAATTACATTCAGTTTCTGGACAGTATATGGATCCCTGCGCTGTCTTTTAATATGCTCTCCTGTTAACTCTTTCAACAGACTCCTTCCTAACTTAAAACATCCAACTGTCAGAAGTGAATTGTCAAATCTTTATTGACTCTCTGCTTCCCAACTCACAATTCCAATTGACTGTTGAGCCCTG
>NW_015242181.1:0-595 GCF_001447785.1 Gekko japonicus | reverse complement strand
GGGGCATTTTGGACTGCAGTGGGAGGGGGAAGATGAGAAAGTCCCACTCCATTAATGGAAATCCCTTCTGTTAGTGGAGAAGTTCCACAGGCTCCAATTCATTGCCTCAAAATTGGCTTTTATTTTCAGCCAGTGCAAATAACCAAACAGAGCAGATCCTGCAAGATTCTCAACCAATCAACTCATTGCCAGAGCTCCTGTGATGTTAGTCACTGTATCTGGTAGGTTCTATAATGCAGCACATCCTGAGCCATGCAGTCTGGATATGAATGTTACAGAACTCCTAGCAAAGGAGTAGACATCAGAATTGTCCTGCACAATGTCATTAGCAAACTACTATGCACTATTGTAGCTTCTCATGATATTGATGATTTTGATACTGTTGCTTGAGCACTTTAATAAGATAAAGTATAAAAATTATAAAAGCTGGAACATCAAGAAGTAGAAAATATGTTTTGATTAATTTCTTGTAGAATAGAAAGTAACCAGTGGGAGATGGGGAGGGGCAGAGCCATGGGGGGCAGCCGGCAGTAATGGCATGACATCACTTCTGTGGAAAACCCAGTAGTGATGCCATGCCTCTCTAGGAATTGCT
>NW_015242180.1:0-595 GCF_001447785.1 Gekko japonicus | reverse complement strand
TAAGTTTGGATCTAGTATTTGTCCGGGCCTTATCCTGAAAAACATATAGTAGGCTGGCAATAATTCTCAGCTATAGTAGATGTTGTTGTTTCAATAAATGCAGAGAAAGTGTGTTTTATAATCATAAGGTTAACATGGCATCTTCTTGTATGTACGTGTAGTGATTGGGAGAGTCTATGTCCATGTTGTGTGATGTAGGCCATGGTAACAACTGAGTTCATAATTTCTGCAACTCTTCTGGAATAGTTATATTATAGCAAAAAACATGTAATTCCCCAGATGAGCAGCTTTAGGATCTCTCTCTGTGAAAAAAAGAAAATTCTACAAACAGCAAGAGACTTTGAGCTCAGAGCAGGGGAGCTGAAATGGAAAAGAGATCATAATCTGGATGCTTTCCTCTTCTTTTCAGTCTGCAGACTAGCTGAACATCAATCTGAATACTTAACTGGGTTGTAGCTAAAATAAATCACTGTCTTTTAGAAGGTGAAATTACAATGTCACTATCATCCTCACAAAAAGGTAGAAAGCCAAGGCTGAATCCTGGATAGGAGCTTCATTTCTTATCGTGTTACCAGGGCCGGCCCCAGCTTATTTT
>NW_015242179.1:0-595 GCF_001447785.1 Gekko japonicus | reverse complement strand
AATTATCTGTTAAAAAATATGGAGGAGCGGAGAATGATGTGAGCCACTTCGAGTCTCCCCCATTGGGGAGAAAGTTAGGATACAAACAAAGTGAATAAACAACATAAGCATATAAAAAAGCTTAGGAAACAGTATAGACAGGGGCAGCAGATATGCCTCCTAAATTAGATGCAACTTCCAGGGGGCCCTCATGCTCTCCGACAGAGGTCCTTTCTAGTAAAAACCAATAGAAAGCCTTCTCTTAAATCCACCCAGCCATCTAATTGTGCTTGTATCCACTCCTAGAGCTACTGAGGCCTTCTAACAGTGTGATCCTAAGATCACATTCCTGGGAATAAGCTCCACCAAACAGACCTGAGCAGGGTTCTGAGTAGATCTGCTCGGGATTGCTTTCTAACACGCCCTTTCTTGGATATTCAAATTATTCTTGAGTAGAACTGTGGGTGGACGTGAAAATCTAGGAGGCGCATTCTTATGTCGGTGCATTGTCCAACAAGGCGCGGGTCCATCCTCATCTCGTGCATTAGTGTTACCTGCTAGTTGTTACTACTTATTATATTGTTACCCCACCTTTGGTGTAGTGGTTTGGTGTAGT
>NW_015242178.1:0-595 GCF_001447785.1 Gekko japonicus | reverse complement strand
TTGGCAATAACCGTCAACCAACAGACTCCATTCCCTCCGTTCCTGGCCTGAGGCTCGTACCTCAGGGAGACCCGTTCTTTTGGCAGTGACTGTTTCAAGGGGGGGAGCCACCAGGGACAGTCTTAGGAACGGGGCAGCTGGGGCAGGTGCTCTAGCACTACACTGGAGAGGAGACCAAACCCTGACTAGCCTTGTAGGAACCCCCCCCCCGCCCAGCTTATTGCTGCCAACATTGCCTGATAGGCAGTTAAGTGGCCAACATGAGATGAGTAGGTGGGGGCCAGACCTGCTCCTACTGCCCTGCAGGAGGGCTCAGCGAGAGACTTTGCCCAGCTCAAGACATCTGCAAGCAACTGGGCAGGGGTTGCGCTGCCCCTTCCACACTTTCCCCAATCCTGTGCCTCCAAACCGCACGCGTGCTAACAGTACCTCCCCCCCGTCATCTCCCACTGCCTGACAGGCGGTAGCCATGAGTGAGCAGTGGGGGGCCCTCCTCTCCACCCATCTACCCACCCACCAACCACAGGCCCCACCAGGCAGTCCTGAAACGTGGGTGGGTGACACACTGGGGGGGGGACGGTGCTCAGAAGTGCCG
>NW_015242177.1:0-595 GCF_001447785.1 Gekko japonicus | reverse complement strand
TGGGGGGGGGGGGGAAAAGCAGGTTGGAATGGCATTGTGTAAACCGTGATATCATATCTTGTCAAAATAAACAAACAAACCTGGAAGTGATGTCACCATGTAGTATGATGCTCTAGGAATCCCCCCTCCCCCAAGTTCTATGGTTTTTACTATAGAGACTGGAGTGGTGGTGGTCCTAGAGTGTCTTTTGATCCAGTGGCATCAATTCTGGTTTTTCCCCCAGCAGAGTCACACAACACCATTCTCCCCTCCCTGTTTGCTCCCACTGGTCATTAGAACCGCAACAGGAGCTGGAAAAGGAAGTGCAGGATGCTACCTGCCAAAGCATGTAACTTGGCAAACCCAAAAGACGTTTAGTCGTTCTTCATATTAAAGTTTTTTAAAGCTGTTTCTCAGTCTGGTAGTTTTAACCGTGGACCCAAAAATATCAAATGGTATCAGAAGTGGAGAACGATGATGGCACCAGATTAAAATGAAGGCCTTTTCCTTCCTGTACAGGCAGAACCAGAAGACAAGAACGCTGGGTGGACCACATCCAAAGAAAGCAAGAAGTAGGACCTTTATTTAGTGAAAGAGCCAGTTTGGTGTAGTGGTT
>NW_015242176.1:0-595 GCF_001447785.1 Gekko japonicus | reverse complement strand
GGATTGAGGGATTATTCTGCATGATCACAAAGAAACACAGCAGAGATTTCAAAATTAAGACATCTTTGGCCCTGTGAATTTCCGTTTCTTTTCTATAAGTGCAAGCTGTGCTTGTTTTTTTTTTAAAGCAAAACATTCAACCACTGAACTGCCAAAATAAGCTGCTTTATGGAAGTTTTTTTTTGGAAAGGGCAGGATTTCTACTACAATCCATTAAGGAGATTAAATACCCAAAATAAGAGATTCCCTGCTACCCGCTCATTAAATCCTATGGCACCGGTCAAAGGGGAGAGGGGACAGACAGACTGCCACACGTTTACCACGGGACAAGCAGAAACCTCACAATCCACACACACACACACCCACCCCTACAGCAAGATAAAAGACACATTAAAGCAGATGCTGGATTGCAAGGCTGTCTAGTGGTCCTCCTGTCTTCTCCAGTCACACGCTCTCCACAGAACTGTCTGTCACATCCTCTCCTATAAGGAAACAAGTGAGATTCCCCCTGCTCTGCTCGCTCCTGGATATTGTTCTCCAAGCTGGCCTTCCCAGCGCCCCCCAACCCTCCCCACTTCCTGGGGAAATGTTCTCA
>NW_015242175.1:0-595 GCF_001447785.1 Gekko japonicus | reverse complement strand
GACTTGTCAGGACTTGATACACCACAGATCTGAACCTGGATCTCTGTGGTCAGTGCCTACACTGTATCCACTGCATTACACTGGCTCTCAAGCTGAGAAATTCAAACGAGGAGAATTATTGCCAATTTCTAGAGAAAGGGAAGAGGACTTTTCCGGCACTTAGACAAAATGGACACATGGATAATCAAGCCCCTAGGATTTTCCCCTCCAAACCTGAGCAGAGTCAGGCCGAAAGAGGCATGGCCAAAAGAGGAGAGCAGCAAGGACTGTGTGTCTGGGGTGGAGGCCAGCTATAGCCGTGAATCATGGAACATGGCTATAAATATGCCAGTAGGGGAAAAAAAACTCCCATCTTTTTGAGGCTGGCAAGGGGGCAGCAGCCCTAACTGGGCCTCATTATGGAGTGTGTCACTTGAATTTTGTAAAGCTCCCTGGACACACGCCCAGAGAACAGTCTAACCATAGGCATTTCCTTTTTTCTTTTTTCTTTTTAAAAAACTGTCTGTGGAACAGACACTGAAACGCCACCAGGCTCAATTTAAATGGATGTGAGTAAACTGAAACTTGGTCTAACACACTTTAAGCCCAGGAGAGA
>NW_015242174.1:0-595 GCF_001447785.1 Gekko japonicus | reverse complement strand
AACCACTTGAACCACCGCAGCTCCATCATGTTATATACATACCCGTTTTTTCTTTTCTGTGGGATGTTGGGTAATTGTTTTGGAAAATTTCATTTTGTGCCTGTTATTCCCCATCATTGGTTACCCCTGATTCTCTCTTGCATACTTGTTTATATTCAGTTTGTAGATGTGGGAGCAGAATGATATGGCCTCATGCCATGCATCCTGATGTATCCACCTAGTAGTCCTGGAATAAATTCCATGTGCCTAATGCAGGGCTAGTATCCTTTTATGCACCAAACTGCCTGGTTACTGGTAGAAGGGCTTGTCTGCAGCTGTGCATTGTTCATAGTAGTGCATCTTATCACATGTGTTTTTCTGCGTGCACTGCTGCGCTGACACAGAAAGCAGGGGAAGTGGAACTTACTAGCATTGCTTCTCCCAGCCACACCTTCTTACTAGCCTTGTCTCTCTCAATCACACCTTTTCACCCACTCAACTCTGGCCTTGCTCCATGTATCTGAGTGAAATATATTTCTAAGCAGAATGCAGCTTTGGGTTAGAATCAACAGCACAGTGCAGTAACTAGCTGCAAGATAAGCCATATCCCCAACTA
>NW_015242173.1:0-595 GCF_001447785.1 Gekko japonicus | reverse complement strand
ATATATGTATTTTAGTTCTGGTTTTAATTCTTCTTCTTATGTGCTTTTTAGAATGCTTATTTTAGCTGTCTTGGGGGAGCCCTCAGGGGGCAGAAAGAATGGTACAAATTTTGTCAATAAATAAAATAAATGAAAATAAATTCATGAGAAACTACTCTGTGGACAGAAATTTGAGATGTGAATCAGCAATTGGAAAGGAAGTACTGCAACAAAAATATTATGGATATTTGATGGAAGTTCTTTTTTCTGTTGGTATATAGTTTTGGTGTTTGTTTTGGGTTTTTCCCCAATATTGAAGCATAGTATCTGAGCTGTCCTGTGCTCACTAAAACAACTGGAGAATGATATTCCTCTGATATTCATATGAGTGCAAAATTTTTAACCATAGAACAGATATAACATAGGTCAATTGTGACCTCACTGTGCAGGTGTAACAGTCACAAAATTCAACTCAGTCTCTCGTGTGAGAGTGACCTTTGGCTCAGGGCAATTTTCTACTTGATATTGTAATTAGACATTATACTGACATTTGACAAAAGCCAGAGACATTAACCAGCAGCTAATATTGGTGCTGCTTAAGGTGGATTCGCATTTC
>NW_015242172.1:0-595 GCF_001447785.1 Gekko japonicus | reverse complement strand
ACTTAGCGTGTGTGGCAGCAGCCAATGAACAGTTTCCCAAATTATACAGCAGTGTACATATCAGATCCTCGCTCATTGATGACACTTACCTGGCATCATTTTAGCTCTGCCAAGCAGAGGGTGTGGTACAAAGAGGCGGTCTGGGAGGAAAATATGCATTCAATTCTGTTCCACTTTACCAGGTGGGATTAACAACAACAACAACAAAACCCTGGTCACCACACCGCCTCTGTGGTCTTAGAGGTAAACCAGACAGTTTCCCAATGACTTAACTGAGAAGTAGCCAGAGTTCATACTAACCAGATCCCCCAGGACTTGAGTAAGATTTGAAAACTGGTTCCACGAAACTGCATTCAGACATGATGCTAATGCACCATTTGTCATGGTGGGCACAAACGTAATGTGCTTCTCATTTCCTTGGCCCTCTCTTCTCGTGTGGAGCACAACTAAGGAATCCCAGTTTGAAACTCACTCCAGTCACAATGGGCATGAGATGTAAGTCGCATTGGACCCGATTAATATTTACTTCATTTCTACCCTGGCTTCTTCTCAGTGGGGACACAAAGGAGAGCCAGTTTGGTGTAGAGATTAAGAG
>NW_015242171.1:0-595 GCF_001447785.1 Gekko japonicus | reverse complement strand
TAACCACTACACCAAACAGCCAAGATACTCTTGGTTGCATGATGTCCCTGAAACTCTTATAAATACAATTCATTTATAACAATGCTCCGGTCATTTATTGAGAATAAGCAATCTATTTTGCATCTCAAGCTGAGGGCTGGCGTTTCCTTTCTGCTGTGCATGTCTCTATTTTTAATGGGGGGAGGGAGAGAATCAGCTTATGGAATAAGGAAGAAAATATCCAAAGTTAAATTGCTCATTTCATACTCGTTTGGGCCTTCACTCCACTGTTATCCGTCAAAAGGAATGTCAGCCTTACAACACCAGGGGTGTTCTTTCTGACACGGTGGTCCAAATGATTGTCTAAAATATCGTGCACTTTGAAGTGGCTGGGTGATTGGCAGGCGGAGGGGGCTGTGGACCATAGCTTTGAAAGTTTCCCCCACATCCATGCAGTAAAGTACCACTGTAGAGAGAAAAGCGCAAGCATACCAGGAATGGGGTGGTTGCAGAGGTTGCAGAGTCTGCAGACTCATGGCCCTCTCATTTCCCACCCCATTCAATAATACATTTGCCTGTAACACTGCAAAAGAGGAGCTGCGGTGGCTCAAGGGGT
>NW_015242170.1:0-595 GCF_001447785.1 Gekko japonicus | reverse complement strand
TGAAGTACATAAATATTGACCTTGATAAACTAATGGCAGGACTCATTTCTTCTCCCCCAAGGAAAAAGTTATTATGACTGTGCTGTGTAGTGCTGCCAGGATCTTTTAAAATCAAAATTCTTGTTAGTACTTTCCTGCATTTACTCCACTACCAGGTTTGTTATTACCTCAGCTGAACTGAGACGATTCAGTTTTCCTGTACTGAATTATTTGACTGCTTCTTTTCCTTTGCAAAGAATTGTACTCCTCAAAGTAAGTATCAAAATCTACATTGTTAAATGAATAGTGAAAGATTACATTTTGAGCTCAAGGGGAAAATGACGTCTTTCTAAATCTCCGTGCATCCCAGCAGTGAACTGGTATTGCTTGCACTCGAAGAGTATGAATTCCAGAGAGATTCCATCTGACTTGGGCTAGGATGATTGCTGTGCCTGTGGTCAGGCATATGCTGTGATTTTGGCATTTGCTTGTTCTAAGTTCACCCTCCAGCATGAACTTTTTCTCCAAAATAAACATAAGAAAGCAAGAGATTTGAGACAGAAAATAGGGAAGAGGGCTTTCAGATAAGCAGCTCCCTTTATTGTTATGCTTACCC
>NW_015242169.1:0-595 GCF_001447785.1 Gekko japonicus | reverse complement strand
ACAGTGCTTCATATACATTCTGTGTGTGAGATAGGCATTATTATCCTGCATTCTGTAAAAAGAAATGTTATGATCTCCCTACTGTAAAGGTAGGGTGTTGGGTGAAGATGAGAGAATGTGGCTTGCCAAAGGTGAGTTCACAGCAGAGGGGAGATTTGTCACAGGGACTACTGATCGTTAGCTTAGCTATTATGGTACACTAGTGAATATGTGTGTTCTCCCCCTGCCCACCTTCCTTTACAAGCAATTCATTGTGTCTAGGCTTTCCCCTTGATTGTGCACTCCTGAAAACAGGGCTTCATTTGAGCCAGGGACTCTCAGAGCAGGATTCGAAAGCAGTGCCTCACTGTGAAACATGCAAAGCAGTTATGGAGTACATTTCAGCATGTTCAGGGTACCTTGCCCTCTCTTAAGATTATTATAGGAGCTCAGTACAAAATATTTCATTGCTGGTTGCATATTGCAGGGAGAGATTATATACATAAAGCTGTTTGCAGATGTCCCAGGTGACACTCAATATGTAGTTTTCAGCTTGCCACATATTATTTTGAGTATTGTTTATATGCATGTCTGAAAGACCAAACTCCCCCCCCCC
>NW_015242168.1:0-595 GCF_001447785.1 Gekko japonicus | reverse complement strand
AGCTGCACTCTTTTAAAAACCAATGAAGTTAATAGGCTTTAAAGATTAAACGTTGCTTAGGATTCCATTGATACTGGAATTCTGTCCAGTAATGATGAAATCCACAGCTGCTGTTGGACACCATTCTAAATAAATTTCCACACCTTTCCATTGTAACATCTTCAGACACATGTTGCTGTTGTGCTTATGCATGCAGTGTACTGTTTGGAGCAAACAAGGGTTAGAGAAATATTTGGAATATTTCACTTTTGTTGGTAGATTGAACTAATGGATTTGAGATGGGCAGACTCCATTCCCCTAATGTCATGGCAATTGTGCTCAAGGTAGACCTATTTTAATCCCTTCTCTTTCAAATACTATGTCCAGCCTTGGTGAGCTCCCTTATTCTACTGACAATCACAGCCTACTAAAGAACTGAACAGATGAGGGGGAAAGATCTTCTCCTACTGTCAAATATCATGCTATGTTATGTCACTGATGAGGGATATGGCATTGCAACCCACAAACACAAGAATGCTCATCTTCTTCTGAGTGCTCTAAAAGTACAAGGTATATGAAAAGGAACACATGTCACACATGAACACCAAAACACAGA
>NW_015242167.1:0-595 GCF_001447785.1 Gekko japonicus | reverse complement strand
AGTTGGTGTTATTTAGCAGGGCTTTTTAGTTTGGAATAAATGACATTTAATTGTGTTGTATGGCATTTTGATTTTCTGTAACTTTATTGTTTATACCTATTACATATTTAAAATATTATATACCAATTTTCTATAAGATACATGAAGATTCTAAAAAACCTGTTAAAGTGCAAGATCCTTTTCTGATTAGCTAAAAGAAGAAGTAAAGTTATATTTTCACTTTGGTACTTTCTATCTATTCTGACTGTCGCAATGAACAGAAAAATATGAACTGCAAAGTATGAGAATATATATGAGTTCAGGTATGTTATGTCACTACAAATAACCACATCCAAATAATTGAAACCCAAAAACATGTGCAATATCAATCTGATCATAGAGGGGGTAGGTGGGGTATCTAAAACAAAGCGTCACTACAGGAAAATCACAGGAGAATGTTATTACATGATGTTTTTTTTAATCTTTCAATAATCATATAAACTTACCATGAGAATACCAGAATTCAAATAAAGCTAATGATATATTGGTGTTAGTGGCCTCACATTTTCCACTATATTTGCTAAAGCTTCAATCTTATGATATGCTTTGCTTTTCT
>NW_015242166.1:0-595 GCF_001447785.1 Gekko japonicus | reverse complement strand
CTCTGTCATGACCTGATGAGGGTGGGAAGGAGTTAGAAAAGGACAGAGACACAGAAAAAGGAGGGAGACTGAGCTTAGAGAGGCCTAAGGGAGCAGAGTTCCTACTACAGGGGAAGAGGGAGTCAGAGCAGAAGGGGGATAGAAAGAGACTGTGTGACCACGGCAACAGGCAAAGGAGTCAGAGGAAGTTGAAAAGGGAAGGAATGAAGTGCCATTGTGAAAGAGGAGGAGAAAAAATAAAGGAGGGAGCAAGCTGAGCACAGGCCCTGAGGAAAGAGTCAGTACTGCCAGACATGAAGAAAAGAGTGCCAGACTCTTTTTATTTGCATAAAAATTGCAAAAGAAATGTGAAAGCAACAAGAGCAATGCACATGCATTTGCTTTTGGGGAACAACACATATAAAAACAATGAGAAGCTGGAAACCAGTAAAGTCAATTCAGTCATGAGCCACATGTAAAATAAAATACCTGGTTCATCACACAGAACAGAGATGATAAATCTGTTGGATCAACTGCTGATCCCATTTAAGCCAGTGCTAAATAGATAACTTCATAAATAACAGTACACTTGAGCCTAGATTAACCTTCACATAAA
>NW_015242165.1:0-595 GCF_001447785.1 Gekko japonicus | reverse complement strand
GTTTAGTCAGCTCTTTCTTTCTTGTCTGAGAGCACACCCTACTGTCTCCTCAGGCCACTGGCTTGCAGAGCGTCTGGCTTAAAGCACATATTGATTTGACCTCAGAGGGCCTGCACATCTGCCAAGGGCTGCGGCATAATATTCCGGCCCTGTCTCCTCCCGGGCACTGGCCACAGGCCTGCTGGGACTCACCTTTTGAAATGTATCTGACCCTCTTCCCTGGGGTTGTAGAAGCTGAGAAGTTCAGTCACAACAGGAAGGTTACGCCAGGGAGGAATGGCCGCTGTTACTGATCTGCCCTTTAGAGAGCTCCAGTAGAAAGTCCTGAAGGAAACCCAGAAATCCCCCCGCAGTCTGAAAATTACCACCTTAGCCCAATGACTCACCCTACCGTGGCAAGACCTAGACCTGAAGAACGACCACCAGTTCTGAAAGCTTGTGGCGTTTTGAACGAGATGTCCCACTTTTCAAAGGTTTAACTAACCACAACGTTCTGTTACTTGCTCTGTCTTTATATTAAATGCACAATCTAACTGGTGTTAACTAGTAGACAGCCCAACATGATGAGGAAGTGGCGGCGGCTACAGGCATAGAC
>NW_015242164.1:0-595 GCF_001447785.1 Gekko japonicus | reverse complement strand
GCAGGGCAGGTGACTTGGGCATACGTGGCAGAACCGCTTTCCCTTGGTTTTCTTGTATTGAACCCAGTGTGGCCCCCCTCCCCTCCCCTCCTCCGTATTGTAAGTTCTGCCCTGGCTCGGGCATGTCTCTCATCTGCATGCTTTGCATGATGCTGTGTAGGCTGCTAATTATGCACCTTATATTTCTGGCTTGTTTCTCTGTTGTGTGTGTGAAGGGGGGGGGAATTGCAATGAAATTTATCTCCCACTGAAGCCTCCCAAGGCTTCTAATATTTTGCCTCTACTGTGTATTTTTAGAACAGCAGGAAGCATCTACATAAATATTGGTGGAGGATGAGGCCTCTCCGCTGATTTGAAAGTTTTTTTTCCGTAGATCGACTGTTTTGACTGATTAAAATACAGCAGACGCTCACCGTAATGTGTGGCTGAGGATTTTTGAAGAAGGGTGAGATCCCACTAAGGCAAGAGCATCTGTTAGGGAAATGTGGACACAGGTCACTCTAGAGCAATGCCACTGATGCACCTGCTCTTTAAAGGACTCTGGGTAATATGTGCTTTCCCATCTGTGCTCCGACTTAGTTATTATCTATGCCAG
>NW_015242163.1:0-595 GCF_001447785.1 Gekko japonicus | reverse complement strand
TGGATGAGCGAGTCCCTCTTGAAAGGCTCTGTCCTATATGGAACTTCTCTCCTCACCTCCTTGTACGGCGGCCTCCTCGAGGAAGGTCAGCATCTCTCGCCTCTTCTCCTCCTTCCCTGCCAAGGCAAAGGCGTAAGCCAGCAGAGCCCGGGAGTAGACGTGGATGTCTTTTGCCTGTGCTGCCGTCTCCAGGCAGAAGAGGGCGTTACGCACCACCATGTGCTGGAAAGAGAGAGAAGGACAAAGGTGTTCCTCTGAAGCCATCAGCTTCGTCTCTGAAGGCTTGGTGAGACCACCGTGCTTGGCTTGAAGGCACCTGCGTACCCGCTGCCAAAACCACCTGGCACCAATGTGTGCTAGAGGCTGTGCAGAACCAACCAATGAAAAGACGCAGGGAAGGGCTCAGGGAAATGGCTAGGCCTGGGAGGTCACCCCCGAGGAGGCTTTCCTGAGGCCGGGCAGAGTGGCCGGGGAGTGCATGCACGACTCTAGGAAAGAATCATTATTTCAGAAAGGTTTTTAATTGTTTTTAATTCTTTGCGTAGTGTTTATTGTATCTGATGGAACCAGCCCTGAGCCTGCTATGCGGGGAGAG
>NW_015242162.1:0-595 GCF_001447785.1 Gekko japonicus | reverse complement strand
CCCCCCATCCTTACTTTCCTTTGCTCAGCCCAGCTGCACAGTAAAGGTAGAATCTCTGGGCTGGGAAAGGGGAAGTGCCCTTGAGATGACTAAAGGTGTGTGTGTTTGTGTGGGGGAAGCTCCCTCAGCAGTCCCCACTTTGAACTGGATTTAGTTTAAAAAGAGACACTCCAAGGAAACCCACAGAACATGCTCAGGTGGCTGTTCCCTTTTAATCTGGGGGCTTTCCTACATTCCATGCAGGGAAAAATCCAGGCGGGTATGGAAGCAACCCAAATCTAGAGCCACCAAAAAGAGAGGGAAGCGATGAGCAGGAGAGACAGGGAGCTCCCCACTCCCTCTCTGGGATTTGCACAGAAGTTTTTAATCAGACCTCCTTGAACTGGTGTTAGTATTTATCAGATAAATGTTTCCAACAGTTATCAACATATACAGAGGGAATGCAATACAATTTCCTCTGAAGTTGTAAGAAAGGCCTTGATAGAGCCGCTGATCAAATGACTATATGCGCACAGGCAGTGACCACAGCCGACCAATACGACCAAGAGGCAAACAAAAGCACTCTCCTACTGTTAGACCCTTTGAGATTTTTTTT
>NW_015242161.1:0-596 GCF_001447785.1 Gekko japonicus | reverse complement strand
GTGGATCCTTGGAAAAGGTATTTGAGATTGATTGACTGTCTAAATACAATGAAGCTGCAGCACTTAAGATACTGTCCTAGAATATTGCAGACTGGCAAAAAAGGCTGGTGATGCTGCTTTTTCGGATTTCCTGAAATGCTTTGACTAGCTTTATTTTCATTGTTAAAGAACCATACTTGCCTTTTTAAAATGACATACACCCCACTTCTTTCGCACCTCTCCAGAGTAGATCCCCAATGCATAATACCCTCAAAAGGGCATATCTGCAATAGGGGCAAGCATCACATTTTCCTTCATGCCTGCAATCATTTACCAGGAAACTTTGGGGAAAGGCTGTAGCTCAGTGATAGAGCACATGCTTCAGATGAAGGCAACCATGTTCAATCTGTGGGATGTCTTCCACACTGAGGCAGAATAGATGGGGGACCAGTGGCCCTAGTTGGAGTAAAGCAGATTCATATGTTCAATTAATCTTTAGCTTTCTAGCAGTGCAATCCTAAACACTTTTATGCCTTTCTAAATCAGAGCCAAACAAAATGAGATGATGGCCATGTCCAAAACACTTGACCTGCATGCAAGGCATTCCTTGGGGCAGA
>NW_015242160.1:0-596 GCF_001447785.1 Gekko japonicus | reverse complement strand
GGAAGAAAATGTTTGCAATTAAACTAGAAAGGATCCCTCAAATTAACATAGAAGAGCTTTAAAAAGGGAAGCACAAGAGAGGAAAAAGCTACCAAATGAGAACAATAGCTAATAAAAGGATGTCTGAACAGTGGAAAATAATTTTTGAAAACCCAACGTTGAAATGGAAACAGATCCAAAACTCAAGTTAATAAAGGAAATCTTTTCATTATGGAAAACTTTGGATTAAATGTATTTAGAGCTTGAAAACTTGAAACATCAGAACGGATCCCCCCCTGCTGTATTTTTTTTAAACTAATTTTAGCAAACTTATCGGTTTAAGGGCCAGTTCCCAAGGAATGCTGGATATGTAAAAAAGAGAGAACTCCTTTCCCAGTCGGAGGGTCTCTTGTAGGCAGCATCATATTTAGATTGAGTCACCAGCCCAGACATTCACAGCAAACCTGCTTGAGGTGCATCTGGGCCCAGGGCAACAAGATACTTGCTGTAGCTGTTTGCTCTCCTGTGCTTCCTTGATGCTACAAAAAAACCTCACCATAGTCAAGCAGATACAGCTACCATTACCCGCTCACATACACCGCCTGATTGTGTGATTG
>NW_015242159.1:0-596 GCF_001447785.1 Gekko japonicus | reverse complement strand
AAGAATGTGCTGGTAGAACTTTATCACCACTCTGCCAACAGATTTAAATACTCATTTAATGGAGAATTTTACAATCACTAAGTGACTGCACTATAACTCTGACCCATTTGGACTGTCACTGATTTGTCTAATCTTAGCTAATAACCGTCATCAGCTCAATGATAATGCATTACAAGATTTGTGATATGTATAAAATATTGGTCTATGAGCTGCCAGATATATTCCAATGGACCCTCTTCAACAGGGAGAATCCTTACATTACATTTTGGTGATGCATTTTTTTAAAAACGGCCATATGAGATGATAGTGTTATACTTAAGAGTTCAGCTTTATCTTCACAAACTCAGGAAGTAGGATCTCTGAATAGGGGTGTGAATTAACCTTGTTTCTTTTACACATGCATATGATGGCACAAACAAGATATCTCTGCACTCATGGAAAGCACAGGCTCTGTGGAAATACGGTGTGAACACGAGATAACGTATCTTCTGAAGCACTAAATCTCTCTCCCTTCTTTTGCTTTTCTAAACAGAAATACTTCTCAGTATGGAAAAAAGCAACCCCTCATGTGTTGCAAACATAACACCACAAGCAAC
>NW_015242158.1:0-596 GCF_001447785.1 Gekko japonicus | reverse complement strand
AAAAATCAGGCCACTGCATTTTCCCTGGGTCTCAAATGACAATATTTTTGTATCAGGAAAATTCCATTCTTTCCCCAGATAACATATTAGTTGCTGTCTGCTGATAATAGATCTAATAGGTTTACATGTGTCAGATTTTCCGCTATTTGCAGTTTATGGTCCATTTATCTTAATGGCTTGGGAAACAGCCAGCTTTTTTGATGGTATTAATAACTCTGTATATTGAAAGATAGAAAGATAACCCAAATTCTAAAATAGGAGATTGGTTTGTGGGGGAGATCATGAGATAAAAGTCATCCACATCTTTTCAGGTAAGTAACAACTAGATTGATTCTTTTAAAAATGACTGTAAAATTATCAACTTAAGCCGATCAGAAATCATTTTAAAATGGTGGGAATAATTAAATTGAGCCTGGACACCCCATAAGAAAATACACCTGAGGGACAAAGGTACTCTGTTTTTCATATGGAATCCATTGCCATTGAGAAGCACAAGTATTTAGAGATGATGCCTTCTCTCCAGATTTTAAGTAATACCTTGTACCTGCAGAATGTGAGCCAGTCACCTGAAGACTTTTAAGGGTGTGTACTTAAAT
>NW_015242157.1:0-596 GCF_001447785.1 Gekko japonicus | reverse complement strand
TATTACCAAATTTAGAGAGAATCTCTTGAGTGGCTGGTAGAGAATGAAGAGGGTCAGAGACATACAGTGTCAAGTAATCCGCATACAGATTCACTTTGTGCTCATTGACTCAAAGGGTTATACTCGAGAATTCCTTGTGTCTATGTAGCTCTTCTGCTAAGGGTTCAATTGTGAGGGTGAAGATTAGAGGGGAAAATGGGCATCCCTGCCTAGTACATCTTGTAGGGTGGAATGCAGAAGAATTATGACCATTGGCTCATATCCAGGTTCTGGGTTGTGCATAGATTGACTGCAGAGCTCTGATAAAATTACTACCAAAACCCATCCTTTTCAGTAATGTAAGCATGTATGAGATTTCTAAGGAGTCAAACACCTTGTCAAAGTCCAGCACCAGTATAAAAGAGTCTTATTTTAAGCATTTGCCATGCTCAATAACATTCAGAGTATGTTGGACATTGTTAGTTAGTTGATGTTTTGGTATGAAGCCAGTCTGGTCTGGATTAACATAAACAGAGATACTTGATTTAAACCTGTTGGCGGGTATGGTGGTAAAAATCTTCTCATCATTGGCCTCTATATTCTTTTAGCATAAAATC
>NW_015242156.1:0-596 GCF_001447785.1 Gekko japonicus | reverse complement strand
AATACCCCTCCGGGGTTTAAAAAAAACCAAACTGAATAGTGAAAGTGAAAGTGAGGTTCGTGCCCATCCCTACGTTTAGTGACAAAATTTTGGACTGGTAGGGGTATTTATTCATATTAGCAGTTGTATAGATTCTGTATAGTATAATTTTTTAATGTTATTTTGTTAACATTTTATTTGATACAATGCCATTATGATTTGTTGTTAGTCATTTTGAGCACATTTTCTATTTTAGATTAGGTGGGGTATCAATTAATCAATCATACAATCAATTATATAATCAATTAATCAATCATATAATTAAATACTGATTTAATATGGTCTTCTGCCTTTGTAATCTATGGATATCTAAATCCACAGTTCATGGCCACACTGAGACTAAATAGATCATGGCCACACTGACACTAAACAGACCCCCCCAGATTGGCAGAAGAATCTGTAATGTAAAAAAACACTTTGGGTCTTTAAGTTTTGTCTGCACACGCTCAGACAACACACTTACCTTCATTTTACCAGGTGACGCTGGGAGCCACTTGGAGCCCAGTAGCAGTGGCGGAAGACACTGGCAGCTGTTCCAGACTTGGAGCCACTCCCAG
>NW_015242155.1:0-596 GCF_001447785.1 Gekko japonicus | reverse complement strand
TCTGATAATGTGCTCATAATAGCAAGGCAGAACATAGTGTTTTGCAGTAGCTGAAGCCTCTGGGTGGTCGAGGGCAGCCCCTGAACAAATAGCGAAGAAGCCTGGCCTCAAAGTTACGATGGCCACAGCTTTCTCACTAAGCTGCTCTGGCTACCAGCAGGCTTAATTCTGAATCTAGAAGCTGATGGGAAACAAAAGGAATCCAACATGGTCCTGGCTGCCCAAGCCTCTCATTCAGGTTCATGGTGCTGTCCAGGATACAGAATAAGTCTGAACTCCTAGTCATGCTTTCCAGGAAGACCCAATGATATCATGGAGCTTATTTTTGAGGAAATGTGTTTAGAATCAAACCGCAAGGCTGCCCTGGGCATGGTCTCTGAGTTTGTTTCTGCAAGTAATACTTGGGCTGTGTAGCTTCTGTAAGATGGAATATGCAAGTTAGCCACTCTCTCTGCCATGTCTCCAAGGTGGCCTACAGTGCTTTGCAGCTTCTCCACTGTGATCAGGACACACACCAGTTGGGAGGAGGGGACAGTTCACTGAGAAGCCTCAAAAGAACTGAAAAAGGGTATCTGGGGCCCCTGCCACACGGGGGG
>NW_015242154.1:0-596 GCF_001447785.1 Gekko japonicus | reverse complement strand
CAAATTCAAAGACATTATACTTTCCTTTTCTTTAATATTTATTTATATAATTTTTAAAGACATTATACTTTTCAGTGGCTATTTTCCCCCCTTTGTATATAAATAGTAACCCAACTTTCTCTGTCTGAAATCCACCTAGAGACAGGACCCCCACGCCGGAACTATTTGTTTATTTTATTTATATCCCGACACAGCAGCGTACATTGTTCTCTTCTACTGTTTTAGGTTCGGCTAGGCTGAGAGTGCACGACTGACCCAAGATCACCCAACAAGCGTACATGGCAGAGTGCGTAGTTGAACATGGTGCCCCTAGGTCCTCCTAGTCCAGTACTCTAACCAGTACGCCATGATGACTCTTTGAATTACTTGCCTTTAATAACCAACCTGCACCTTTGGGATACAACTGGAAATGAACCAAAAATGTAGCCAGTAACAAAATATAATTTCACCCCACATAAGCCCCACCCTTTCATAATCCTTCACTTTTGCCACTGAGTGTGACAGCCTGGCAGAGCAGAGAATTGCTCAACCTTTGGTTCAAGTGTCCGAGTGATGGGGGAAACTGATCCCATCCACCAAATCTGGCAGCTGTCCCC
>NW_015242153.1:0-596 GCF_001447785.1 Gekko japonicus | reverse complement strand
AGGTGGGGTGACAGCAATAAGGGTCCTCCTTTGAGTCACAGCCAACCAATCTTCAGTTAAGGCTCTTTCGCTGGACAAGGCCCCTAGTGTGTAACTCAAATCCCAGGTTGGATGGACCTTTAAGAATTCAGGACCCAAGCCATTTAAGGCCTTAGCTTAAAACCAGTATGTTGTATTGGGCCCAGAAACAGACTTGAATCCAGTGTAGATGGCACAACCCTGGCTTAATAATGATGAAAGAAATGTGCCTTATTAAGAACTGTAGATTTTGTACCATCTGTAGTTTCAAGATAGCATTTTGGACCAACTGTAGTTTCCAGACAATGGGCAGCTTTAAGTAGAATATGCTACAGTAGTCAAATCTGAATTTTGTTAAGGCATTGCAACTGGGGCAAAATTATGGGGCTCATGAGTTTAAACCATAACATGAAAAAACAGCACATTCTGGACTTAGCCAAATGCCTTTGATTTTTCCCAACCAATTGATCAGCTTCTCATCTGAGATTATTGAATGCGAGGCCTATCTACACCCTTTAAAACAAAAACCAAAAATCCTTTAGTCATTTGAGCTTGATATACAACACCATTCTCTCAAA
>NW_015242152.1:0-596 GCF_001447785.1 Gekko japonicus | reverse complement strand
CTTTCCTGAGAGTAAGCCCTATTGAATAATGTGGGACTTACCTTGAAGTAAACCTGTTTAGAATTGTTCCTCAAATGTGGTTGCAGTGGGCAATTCTAGACAAATGACTTCCCAAACTCCTCCTCACCTTCACTGCATATATCATGCAATCTATAGCATTCACAGGTGGGCTTGTTATGAAGAGTACCATTATCAAGTAACCAGGATGCTTTGTATTAATTGCTTAAAAATGCTTGCCAACAACGGGGTTGTTATTACAGTATCTCAGCCTGTAGAAAGTAGAATTGATCCCACAGGGCACTTGAAAGACTTGTTCATCATTGCAAAGTAAATCAGAATTGCGGATAAAATGCTATTTTTTCTATTCAAACTTCAAAGGCTTGCAAGGCAATTCTATCTGTACGGATATAGGAACAAGTCCACAATGGTGAATCACACCAAAACTTCTATACTGTTTTATTCTAATATATTAAAGGGGACAGATTTGTATAAACAATTATATGCAAGTATATAAAAATAAGTTTTCCCTCGTTGTTTTATATAGAAAAATATGCATTCTGACATTGTATAAACAAATAACAGCGTCATTTGGAGGT
>NW_015242151.1:0-596 GCF_001447785.1 Gekko japonicus | reverse complement strand
CACAGTTTACTTGTTTAGACTCAGCAGAGCTCTAGGTGCCAAAAGTAAAGTTCAGGTGACACTGGTACCCTGAATTGTCAAGGCCTGACTTAAATGAATAGATGCCCACAAAGGCTTTGTACCTTACTCTAAAGAAAAAGCATGTGTCTTGACATTTTGCCAAAGGCAGGGCTTCCTATATCTGATTCTACAATATGACCAGTAATAAACACAGTACATTTTACTGATACTATTAAAGTACACAGTCCAATTTCAATCTATTAAAAACTACAGTAGGGTAATGACTGCTTTTAAAAGGAATTTAAAAAGAATGCGACCACTAAAACTATTTATTCCATAAAGGTGTTGGATTGAAAAAAATGTTAACATGCTCTTACCTCAATAAGAGCCTGACTTGCTTCTTCACTCAGTCTTGGATTGACATATCTACGAGCATAAGCAATATAATCCCTCAAAACTGCCATATCCATGTACTCCTCTTCCACCTGCTCTTCTGTTTGATAATACAAGGCAACCAAGTGATGAGCCAAACGTCTATCATATGCTTCATCTCGAGGGTCCAGCATCAGGAAAATGAGATCAAATCTGTTGAAGAA
>NW_015242150.1:0-596 GCF_001447785.1 Gekko japonicus | reverse complement strand
GTTATCTAAAAGACACAAATTCAGATCCTTGCTCAGCTTACAGAAGTTAGCTGCATGACCTTGAGCCAACCATACCCTCTGAGCCTCACTGTCAGGTGGACCCACAGGTCCCGTGCCTGGCTAGGGGGTTGCCATAGTTTGGTGAAGGGTTCTAGAGTTCTGCCATACACCTTAGATGAAGAGCATTCCTCATGGGTTACTGCACCCACTGCAGGGGACCGCTCTAGCTGGAAGTTCAGGCTTTGCCAGACCTTTTACTTTCTCTCCCTCCCGTTCACTCAGTCTGTCTCCTGGCCTTAACACACTCCAGCTTGCTGCTCCTCCTCCCCAACTCTGGCATTCTCTCCTCTTTTTATTCCCTTCCTTCCCTTCACCTACCTGTGTCACACCTTCATCCCCCACCCCCCTGTTTCCATGTGGACTTGTGTCATGTCACTTGGGACTCCGAGCCTTGGTTTGGATCAGATCAGGTTGGAGCCTCCTCTGAGCCCCACCCCCCCTGGCTGTCTTGCCAGGTTCACTTGACCACAGGGCGTGGCCTGGCATCTCAGTCAGTAGACTCCAGCAAGCGGCTTCTCCCCTCCATTCTTCAGGGC
>NW_015242149.1:0-596 GCF_001447785.1 Gekko japonicus | reverse complement strand
AGCTTAGAGGGAACACTGGTGATAGCAAAAACAATAGGGTTGCCAGGTCTTACAGGGCTGCTTCTCACTGTGATGGCAGCTTTTGGGCTTTGGGCGTCTGTTTCTACAGCAGGCCAGATCAGCCATGAATTTCACGAGCATATTATAAGCCAAAGATTACCGTTTGGGGAAGAAAAGACTGTTATGTATTTTGCAGGCCCGGAATAGGGGCTTTCTCATTACTGATGCGTTTATTTTAACAGTTCTTCAAATGTCAGTGAAGTGCTCTGCATGGCTATTGGTGAGGACGGCTGCAGAGAAGTGGAAAGGCTGCTGATACTGAGTCGCAAGGAAAACACTGACCCATACTTGGCAATACAATCTACGGCTTAGGCTCCTGTTCCCGCCCTCTGAGGAGCTTCCGGTGTGCAAAAGCTTCTTTTGTGCAATGCGTTGCCCTGTTGGGGAAGGTAGCCAGTCTATTCTGATCGGAACAAAAAATGCAAATGGGCACAACCCCAAGCGATTATTTTTACAGGGCATATGGACAGAGACAGAGGTGAATATGCTTAATCCCAGTGATTTGAATAGGCTTGAGCTTGCTTAACTGAGTGAAG
>NW_015242148.1:0-596 GCF_001447785.1 Gekko japonicus | reverse complement strand
TCTTATGTTCTTATGTCCATATTACTGGGATATCTCTCAGCCTTAGATTGACCATTTCCAATGCCATGGCGCTGCTAAGGCAAATTAGCAACTATATTCAGTTTACAGGTTACAGTTCACAAGAACCAAACCGAGAATACCCAGTTTTGATGCTCTTAGCCTTTCCCCTGACATTAGAAAAGGCAACAAAAGCAACCGGTGAACTTGACGGTAATAAAGTGAATGGCTTCACGGGATAATGAGCCAAATTTCTTCCAGCTAGTGATGTTCTCTCGCGCCTTAACTGGTTGCCCTTACTTAGATTTATAAGGAAGTGTCAGCTCTGTTTGCCTGCATACTGCAGCTGTGCTACGAAGCTTGAAAAATAAAGGTTAATGGAGCCCTATCTGCCTACAAGATGGAGAACACAGATCGGCAGAATGGTGTGAAATATAACTTGCCGGTCGTCACCATCAGCAACTGCTGGCCCTGCAAAGCAGCTACAGGAACTGGACGACACCCAAGCAGCAAGCCTTAACGCTTGCATGTGCAAAAACATCGAACAAATGACAAACCCATTTCTATTCCGTGATCGGTGTTCCCTCTAAGCTGAGTTA
>NW_015242147.1:0-596 GCF_001447785.1 Gekko japonicus | reverse complement strand
TAAATCAGAGATGTCTGCAGAAGCGGGCACTGCTCACTAGAGAAGGATGGGCACAGCCAACATTCACAAACAGTTCTGCATCTCTGACAACCCCGCTGATGCTCAGGGACAAGAGGAAGCAGATGAATGTCATAACCATCAGACCTGAAGGGGGTGATGAAAAGGTGAGGGAGCCCAGAAAGTAACAGAGGCCAAGGGATAGAGGAGGAGGAGGAGGAGGACAGGCAGGATGCATTGATTGGCGATGCTGGGATGGAGAGGAGTCGGGAGGCTGATGGATCACCCCTGCTTAAAACAAACAAAAAGCAGGCAGCTTGCCAGGAGTGGCTTAGGCCAGTTTCATTAAAACTCTTCATTTATCATGCTGAAATGAGGCAGCATTTGTTATTGCAGCCATGGTGTGATGGTGTGGAAGCTATTAGGTGAGGGGGTGGGCTACAAAAGGTGGGGACTGGAAGAGAAGGAAGAAGAGACATGACTGGGAAATAAGAGGGCCCACACCTCATCTAGCCCTGACCTGGGTAGCTCAGGATAGTCTGATCTTGTTAGATCTAAGAACCTAAACTGGATCTGCCCTGGTCAGTATTTGGATGGGA
>NW_015242146.1:0-596 GCF_001447785.1 Gekko japonicus | reverse complement strand
CATCAAACCTGGGGCAAATAAGCCATGTGGAAATGGGACAGTGGGCATGAACTGAAACCCCCTTTTCCCCACCAATGCGGTCCCCAATCAACTTCCCCTCCCCCACTAGACTCCCCTACTTTTTATGAAAACGTAAAGAGATGGGAGATCCTATCGCAGGTTCCCAGGGCCTTGGCTGGTTTTTCCCTTCGTTGCGGCGAACAATGCGTCAGGACAGGGAGAGATTTCAGTCCTTCCTCCTCTGCGCATCTTCTTGATCGCCTTTGGGCAAGCCGCTGTCTCTCACTCTAGTGCAACTCAGAGGATCAGGATGAAAAGGGGACTCCTCTGAGCTCCTCAGAAGGACAGGGAACCATATCTCATCCTTGGCTGCATCCGTGGATAGATCTGGGGCTTCCAGGTGTGCCAGAGAGGGAAGCCCTCGATAAACAACAGCGACAAAATGTAAAATCCACCCACAGCACTTCCTTATTAAAAAGAACAATTCTCCTAAAAATGTAAACAAATACGTACATCCTTTAAAAAAATAATAGCATAATTAGACTCCCCCGCCCGGTCTTCTTTCACATCTGAAAGACTTCAAAAGGGGTCTTTCC
>NW_015242145.1:0-596 GCF_001447785.1 Gekko japonicus | reverse complement strand
TCCGCAGCGTAGAGGGAGCCTTGCTTAGCGATATAACAAGCAAAGTGCCCCTGATTCTTCCTGCTCGCAGACACTTGTTCTGGCACAGTGCGGGGCTCCCAAGACGGATCACTGTCTGCACTGTCAAGTGGCCACCCAACCTGTAGCCTAGTGTGCTTAAATCTCATCGGGTTCGGCGGGACTCGCCCATCGTTCACCGTTTGCTTGCTTGAGGCCTAAGAAAAGAGGGATCTGTAACTCTGCCTTTCCCCCCACCACCACCCCTCCCGTTTGGCCGGCTATCTGTCACCCCCTTTATTGCCGGCGCCAGATATATTTGGCATAGCAGGAGGGCACGCTCCGGAACGAGAGCCGGGGCCAATTAAACTTACATCACTTGTGACATTTTATAATCATTAGAGGGTTGAGATATTTCACCTGGGATGGAGCTGTCTGGAACAGAAAATGACGGTGGTTACTCACTGCCTCTGTCTGTTGGCTTTGGACAGGCAGCGAAACCTTTAAGGACAGAGGGAACGTCTCGGCTAACAAGGCCATTTTTCTTCGTTGTTTCCTTCCGAAATGCCGGGGCCTTTGAAGAGGGGGCCTTCTTCTCC
>NW_015242144.1:0-596 GCF_001447785.1 Gekko japonicus | reverse complement strand
TTTTCCCGGGCCTTCACATCTCTAGTTACAGGAAGAGTGCCTGGAGGTAGCAGCATCCTCTCCAGGTGTCACCTGGGTGGCTATGAAGGTCGGTGGCATCACCCAGAAGTGGGGTGGGGTGCAGAGGCGAGCACTGAGCAAGAACTGCCTAAGAATCTCCAGGGAAGTGGGATGTCATCAGACCTTCTTACCACATTGATCGTATTGGGAAAAGTTACGCCAAACCGTCCCTCTGCCAGAAGAACACAAGAGTATGGATCGGCTAAGCTCCCAATCTGTGTTCATACGAATCCCTCACAAGATCATAAGCCACACCGCTGCTCATTTGGTTCAGTGTTTCCTCTAGAGCCTTGGAGGTGAAGACACAGATCAGAGCACAGTCATCCTTCTCTTCATAGAACCATAGCGCTAAAGAGGAATTCAAGGGCGCATTCTTCCCGTGCTTTTGAAACATGTGCAAGGGAGGCTTCTCACGACATTTTATTAATGCCAGATTTATTCCCGAGTGACCTAGAGTGTTCTCACAAACAGCCACGGACACCAGTCTAACCTTTAAAGGATAAACGGACAACCCAATTTTAAGCACTTTTGGGGGG
>NW_015242143.1:0-596 GCF_001447785.1 Gekko japonicus | reverse complement strand
TATTTCCCAGCCCAGAGCTAGCAACCCTATATGCTACCATCTGAATTCTTTTTTTTTGTAGCATGCTAAACAGACTGTAATTCCTCCAGGACCTTGCCATGGCTTGCAAGCCTTATAGCACATGGAACGGAATATATCAGAAGTATTTAAGGGATCTCTTTCAAACTGATGATTGCAGGCACAACATTCAGAATCATAAGTCTCTTTTTCTACCGTTTTAGACTTTGTCTTCTGTGTTTTAACACAATGATGGAGCCGTTCCTAACATGGAAGAGGACAGAAGAGCTATAACCTGCTGTTGTGATAATAACTATTTCATTCATGAATCACATGATTTATTAGTATAATATTGTTCCTTAGTGTTATACTTCATAGCTATGGACATTTCAAGTTCACTATTGCAATGTAAGGCTGCTTTGACTTACATCCTTTATTTGCCGTCTCTCTTTCTCTCTCTCCTGCCATGCATGTCTCTCTGCAGTCACTGTGTGATAAGCTCCACATGGGTGGAGGAAATACAACACTGTTACATTGTTAAAGCTAAACAGGTCTCAGCATGGTTAACATCTGGATGGGAAACCACCTGGGAGCTCCAC
>NW_015242142.1:0-596 GCF_001447785.1 Gekko japonicus | reverse complement strand
TTTCTATTCTGTAGATGGTGATAAATACAATTGGGACATTAATTTCTGCCATGGAATCTTGCTTGGCCTAGTCACAAACTCTCAGGGCTCTTGTGAGGATAAAATGGCAGAGAAACTAATGTAAGGCAGCCAATCTGGGTTTCCACTGGTGGAGAAAGACAGGGTATCAATGAAGCAAATAAACTTCTGGGCTCCATCTCAAATAGGCCTGTCACATTTTCATCCTGCCTTTCCCCCAAGAAAGGTGATGTATGTTGTTGCCCTCTCTTCCATTGTATACTCACAAAGTTTAATCCTGGGTATAAGCTTTTGTGTGCACACACACTTCCTCAGCTATCTCACAAAGTGTGCATGCACACGAAAGCTTATACCCAGAATTAAACCTTGTTGATCTTAAAGGTGCCTCTGGATTCAAACTTCGTTCTGTTGCTTCAGACCAACATGGCTACCCACCTGAATCTATTATATACTTACAACAGCCTTGTGAAGTAAGTAAGGCTGAGAGGGGCAGCAAGGGGGTGTTGGTCATCCAGTAGGTTTCGTGGCTGAGTAAGGATCTGAACTCAGTTCTAGTCTGATACTCTAACCACTGCACC
>NW_015242141.1:0-596 GCF_001447785.1 Gekko japonicus | reverse complement strand
CTCAGCTTAGAGGGAACACTGGTAATGAGCATTGCCCCTGGTCTGATAGCAAGCAGTGTGGAGGCGGGGGGGAGGGATTAAAATTGAGGCTTTGGGCCAACCTTTGTACTGACGAGTAGCCCTCTTGCAAAACAAGTTGCCGATCAAGGATAGAAAGCATTAAGGATCAACATTAGCAACACTTACTTTTATGTAACACTGGGCAGCATCTCTTCCAGGCACGTAAAATTCCAAAGGCTTATAAAATGCATGGTACACCTGATTGAGAGGAATATGAAACAAAGAATCCTTGCAATTAGTATTCTGATAATCACGGTTAATAGTTTGATATTGGCTTTGCCAAAAGCCACTTGGAGACACAGAGGCCTAGATGCAGTTTTATACAAGGAGGAAATATTATCTCTTGAAAATATTGCCTCGGCAACCATGTACTGCAGGGCTTTTTATTTGTATCCTGTTCTCCCCTAACAGGACCTCAGACAGCTTACAGCATCATTCTCTTGTCCTCCCGTGTTATCCTCACAGCCATCGTGTCCTGAGGTAGTGTTAGAACTAGTGACTCACCCTAGGCCACCCAGAGAGCTTCCATGGCAGGG
>NW_015242140.1:0-596 GCF_001447785.1 Gekko japonicus | reverse complement strand
GAAAGACCTCTGCTGGGTTCATCATAAGTTGGGTGCGACCTGATGGCACTTACATCCATCCATCCATACATTACTGGTGTATGTATACATTGACAAAACAACAACGAAACACTGATCACATTTTATGAGGTTGCCCCATGCAAAGTTGCACTATTGGTCCATCTAACTCACTATACTGTGTAATTTCCTAGTAGTGGGACTCCAGGCTGTCAGGCAGAGATCTTTCAGACTACCTGGTCCTTTAACTGGAGATGTCAGGGATTGAACCTAGGAACTTCTGCATTCAAAGCAGGTGTTCTCCCTTTGAGTTATGACCCTTCCTGGGCATAATCCCTTGCTGTAATTGTATGCATGCTTATATTAAGACAGATGTATAGTATGAGCAAGATGTATGGTTATATCAAGATAGCTTCAAGAGAGAATGAATCACCAGTGTTCAAGAGTGCAAATATACATCAGTAAAACATTGCAGGGGGGAAAGAATTGTTATGCAAAATGCATATAAAATACATAGAATACTTTTAAAAAATCAATGCACATACGTTTTGGAGCATGACCTGGATAGGTCAGGCTAGCCGGATTGTGTCAGATCTCAG
>NW_015242139.1:0-596 GCF_001447785.1 Gekko japonicus | reverse complement strand
CAGTGAGCTTCCATGGTAGGTGGGGATCTGAACCCAAATCTCCCAGGATACTAGTCTGACATTCTATCTGCTGTGCCAGACCAGCATCTATTTTTTTCTTGTCTCAGGCATCAAAATGCCTTGGCTATCCCAGGCCCCCAAGACTATATCACAAAGGAGTCAACCAAGGAGTTCTGGATTTTCTTGTTCTAGCCTTCCTCCCACCTGCTTGCCCATCTGCAGCTTTCAAAAGCATGGGAGCCATGCTGGAACAAGACATTTGGTAATCCCATTCATCTGCTTTGTACTGACAGCTGGGGGGGGGATTTCAATGCAGACCTACTCAGATTTAATTCCCATTTCATTCACTGGGGTTTACTCCCAGGAAAGCACCCATAGGACTGGACATGATTCCTGATACTGCTTAGTAAACGTATGGAACGTTTCACAGCTGTTATCTCTGGGTGGGATTTAGTCAATAGGGACTGATTCCTACCCCGTTCCCTTGCCTGGCCTCAACCGTCTTCACCATGGGATTCATCCTGGGAAGGTGCTGAGGGAATCCTCCACTGCCTGCACATCTGTGCTCTAGCAAAGAGAGGCAGTGTCTTCAGGCT
>NW_015242138.1:0-596 GCF_001447785.1 Gekko japonicus | reverse complement strand
TATTATCCAAATTGTCCTTAATGCTTGGATATGTAACCTGAATTATTTTTCCTCCATAGCAGTAAAGTGACTACTGAGTAGTTTAGTCTTCTTTCATGTATCCAAGTGAGAATGTTGAAGAATAAATGAACAATATTTGTTAAGTTAATACACCAACCTTCTTGAAACATATCTGCAATAATTTCCTGTGTTTCTTATAATTTTAAGATATGTTCCTTGAAGTAAATACACTACTAGTTAAGTCCTTCATCTCCAGTAAGACCTATTCTTCTGTCCATCCTACAATGTTCATATGACTGAAAATCAGAGGACAAGTATTTTATGGATATTTATTTAGAATATTTATGCTGTTTCTCAAACTAAAAGTCCCCAAAATGCAGTTAATACAATAATTTGAAATTCTATAAATCTGAAAATATTCAAATAAGAGTGTGTTTTTAATTCCCCATATGCAGGTATAGTGAATGAGTTCTACCGAAATTGTTTATGATGTTTTATTTGGTTCTAGTATATTTCCCCCCATCATACTTCATTGTGCTATATGAACATTACCTCATTAATTGAAAGCTGACCATATTAACCATTTCTAAAGGCCA
>NW_015242137.1:0-596 GCF_001447785.1 Gekko japonicus | reverse complement strand
CCCCCCCAGCCCAACAGCTGGAGCAGCCATGGGCTGTTGAACCGTGTTGTTTTGAATATACTGTGCATAATATCCTTATAAGTTTTCCCATGTTTCTGAATAACTGATTAGACCTTGCAAAACTGAGTAGCTAGTTTACTATGTTTTAAAATTTTGATATCTTGTTTTACTAGTTTCCTCTTCCTGCTTGTGGCCAAGATTTAAGATATACATCATAATCTCTTGAGGTTTTGTTTTCAAGCAGTATGCTAAGTATTCTGGAACAAAAATCTCCTCCTTCTGGATTAGAGTCAAGGGAAACTGGGAGCTGCTTTTTGACTGTGGGACTGATCCAAAGCCAGCTGAAGTCAGTTGAAAGATTCTTACTGAAGCTGGTAGCTGTGGATCAGAAGTTGCATGGAAGTTTATCATGGACTCACCCTCTGCAGAACAAAATTAACCACACTGAAAGTTACATTTGGGTGACCGTCAAACCTTTACAAAGCTTATCAGTGCATCAACGCTGATGTTCAGACATTTGCTGTAATACAAAATATGGCAATATATCTAAGGGTCAATCAGTGTATGATGTAGGAATTCTGTGACTGGAACTCCCA
>NW_015242136.1:0-596 GCF_001447785.1 Gekko japonicus | reverse complement strand
TCTCAGCCCCAGCTACCTCAGAAGGTACCCGTTGTGGGGAGAACAGGTGATTGTATACTGGTTTGAGACTCCTTAGGGTAACGAAAAGCAAGGTTTAAAAACCTACTCTCTTTTGTCATCTCAATTTGAATCAGGCCGAGGTACCCCTCAGAATTATCAGGCATGAAATTCATAGTGCATATCTGGGTGGTCAGATTGGGAACATGAGGACTTTGTAATGTGTTAGTGAGTCCTGGCACTAAACTGCTTCTCAGAACTTTAAAGGGCTCTGAAAAAGGAGTCCACACATGCATAGAGGACAAGCCTATCAGTGGTGTGCAAAAGAAGCAAAAAAAGGTAACACCTTTGTCAATAGTGCTCATTCATATAGCCCATCCATCACATTTTATTTGGCTTTTTAATACAGTAGATTTATAACAGAAATGGTTCCAGAGTTCTAGAAGTCCATCAGTCTTTTCATTGCAAAACCTTGAAGCGGCTTCTGAGAATCCCCACAATTTAAGTGTTTTTATTTATATCCCACTTTGCTCCATAATAGGGAACCAAAGCAGCTTATCACATTGTTTGCCTCTCCTCCATTTTCTCCTCACAACAAC
>NW_015242135.1:0-596 GCF_001447785.1 Gekko japonicus | reverse complement strand
CACAACTTAAAATGAAAGGGTTCCTGAAATGATTTCTACTTCAGTCCTTTCAGTGCTTGGTGAATGGTAGAGGGGGGCATCTATTGAATGTTGGCTGATAAATTATATTAAGTATTTGCGTGATCCTCTGGATATATTTGACTTGGAGAACAGAGTTTGCTGCAATCCTCTGGCTCTCTGTTTTATGGCACACTTTAGTCTGAAGAGTGCAGGTGTCACAGTGGATGGAATTTTCCTGCATTACAGCAAAGGTTCTAACTATTTGGAATTTATGGTGTCTTCCAACTTTATAACTATATGGAGTAGCGATTCCAATCTGTCTTTGGGATTGCAAATGTTCTTTAATAGCAAATGGAAGCCATTGTAAACACAAGTTACTTTAAAACTCAGAATGCTAATATCAGTTTCTCAACAACCTATGAGCCGGTGGATAGGACGTTGGGTCAGGGCTACAAAGACATTGAGTTAACATCAGCATCAAATACTTTGGGTAGTTTGGTTCAGTTATTGTCTGCCTCAGATCCCCATTATCTTTTGGGTGTTTACACAGGAATAAAATTTAATGGGTCCCGCGGTGGCTCAAGTGGTTAAGACAC
>NW_015242134.1:0-596 GCF_001447785.1 Gekko japonicus | reverse complement strand
TTAGGGCTGCAGATATCATTTATGATGGCAAAGTGTCTCATTCTAACAAATACAGCTTGCAATATCAAATACATTCTTCTCCAACCTGATCTAACCAGAATCCTCTGGCTTTTCTGACACATCCCACACACTGCACCATTTCAGGTTTTTTAAAAAATGGCAAAAGGAGAAAGCAGGAACCCCTCCTCCCCCTGTGCCACAGGGGTCCTGACCAGAATCAGCCCCCTCACAGCACTCTTAAGCAGCTTTCCCTGGAGCTACAAAATGGTGGTGCCTCCCCAGGATGAACCCAGTGACATCATCTCATCTAGTTTGGCCCTGAACCAAGATGCACAGGAGGACCACCACCACCGCAGGAAGCAAATACTAACATTTGGTGCTAGCCACTGGCAGAAATTTCCTACATATCCCCAGAACGAACAAACACAGGCAACTCTGTTGATATAGCAAAAAGTGAATGAAACTCTCTCTTTCTCTGCCTCTTCTATCGCTTAAGCCTCTTATGACAATGAAAGTGCCACGGGTGGAACAGGTAGGAAAACAGGTATATATTTCCTTTATAGAGCAGCTGTGTTCCATAACCAGACTTCCCCCCC
>NW_015242133.1:0-596 GCF_001447785.1 Gekko japonicus | reverse complement strand
GCAGAGGACACAGAGGGAGCTGAAGGAGATGGGTGCCTCATGGGGTACGCAAAGATCTGGCTTCCGAATACCACCGCCACTTTCAGACCCTGCCTGAATTCTCTTCCCTGCCATGAGCATTAAACACCTTCCTATAATACATGTAATCTGAGATTCTCAAGAGGTGCAGAAAGTTTTTCATGTGAAGGACTGCAGAGGACGGTTCTGTCACTCCCCTTGCCAGTCCTGTGCCTGAACTCGGTGACCTGTGGTGCCTTGAGAAACACTCTCCTGCACCCATTTCCGGGCAGCCAGCCAACACCGAGAACAGTTGTGTCAGGAAGGACGCACAAGGAAGCCCTGCCTGAGAATGGGTCACATCCTTTTCCAGTGAATTGCCTTTGACCGACTCCAATCATTCCTGAGCCCCCCAGGGGCAACGCTTGGGGGAGAATACCTGCCAGAAACTGTTCCAGTCACCCAGATGTGCAGGAATGGTGTGCAATATGATCTGGATTGGCTGGAACGTCGTAAAGAACGCTGTGTCCCAAAGCAGCCTAAGGGCACGTTGACATTCCCTTAAGACATTTCTTGGCAGGCCCGTAGCCAGGATTTTT
>NW_015242132.1:0-596 GCF_001447785.1 Gekko japonicus | reverse complement strand
CCTGTAGGAACATTCAGAGAGAGTCAATTATTAGACTGGAGATAATGTTGGATATAGATATTGGATTATAGTAATAACACTGCATTATATTATGGAGTCTTCCTCTATATTTAGTTTAATTAGAAATCTTTTTTCTATTGATCCTATAATTAACAGTAACAACCATAAAGGCAATTACAAAAGAATATAGACATAAATCAAATAGATACTGTATAAACAAATTAACTTAATTTAACATGCCTGGAGAAATCATTATGCATGGGTATCTGGGACTTTTAAATGGAATAGAAAACTTTATAAAAGAGCTACCATCTTAATCACATGCCCAGTCATCACAATGATGTGTCAGTGGCAATCCCAGTGGAATAATCAGAGCTTTAACAGTGAAGGCTGTTGTGGATTCCAGTCTGTATGAAATGCTCACAGTTTACTGTGTATGCTCTTGTAACATCCTCTTAGCACACCATTTTATCAGCTAGCCTGTTTGTAAGGAGCCACATGAAGTACAATTTGCTAAAGATAAAATAGCTGCTCAGGAGATCAAACTGTTGACAACTGTTTCCAATGCTGTTAGGGATGCCAGCCTCCAGGTGAGA
>NW_015242131.1:0-596 GCF_001447785.1 Gekko japonicus | reverse complement strand
CCCAGAATCCTTTGCAAGGCACCAGGATTCCTGTCAGACAAGTCAATGTGGAAAGGGCGCACTCGTTTCAGTTTGACAGCTTGTTCGGCAGTTGAAACTTCCTCTTTAAAAACAACAACGGCGACCACACAAACCTTTCTTCAATTGAGCTAGGCAGTCAGGTTCAGTTACAACAGTGTGCGGCCCACGAACGGCGCTTCAGGAATGGGCAGGGCAACTCCGAAAGATCTGCCGAAAGATCCCCGTTGTTTCCTCATCGCCCCGGTCTCGTCCCCTTGTTTCCTCATCAACTCGACACACAAGTAAATTTCTCCACTCCTCACAGCTCCTGATACAGTCGTCCCATAGAGGGCACCAGAGTTCTACTGCCTTGCTATGGCGACCGACGCACCTTCCCTATTCATGAGGCGTTATGGTTTTCTGTAGTATACCTAACATGCTGTATGTGAGGCCCAAGTCTTGGTATTGACACGGACGGATCATTTCTTACCTGTCAGATGTGAAGACTGGCCCAATATCAGCATCCATTTGTGTCGAATGGCGCGTGCCTGAACACGATCAAATTAGATTGTGGAATGTAAAGGTTGCTAAAGGTT
>NW_015242130.1:0-596 GCF_001447785.1 Gekko japonicus | reverse complement strand
ACCCCTGGCACCGGCCTTACCAGTATCCTTCCACTACACTCTGCTTAAACGTAGAGAAGTCTACCATTCTCCATTGTTTAGCATTGAGAGTTGGCTGGCTGGGGGAAAAAATCTGGCTGCTCAGGAAAAAAATGTAACAGCCGGTAATCCAAGGGTAAGCATGCCTGTATCAAAGGTAGTGGTAACATGACTGAATATTCCTTGGTGAATGGCTCTGGTGTAGGACCTGAACTTGGTTAAATTGTTCCAAGTTAGAAAACCCAGTTTGCTGCAGAATAGGCAGTGTTCTGTCTACAGCAGTGATTCCAAAATTAGATGCCAGGAAGGCCTGAGAACTGTGCCTTGGCAAACAGAGCCGCCATATTGGATGTATCTGCTGTTCTGTGATGTCTGAAAAAATACCCATGTGTCGTCTTGAAATCAGAGATGAGGTTTTCCTCCATTTTAAGACTGAGACATAAGCTCTACCCAAAGGTAGCCAATATTTTGGAAAGCGACTTGACAGTCTGCAGGCCTTGTTCTTGCAGGCTACCAAGGGTGGATGGGCCATTCAATTTCCTTTTTAAACTCTGAAGATTTCACTCAAAGGAGAGCGC
>NW_015242129.1:0-596 GCF_001447785.1 Gekko japonicus | reverse complement strand
TTTTCTACGAAATGACCCCTGGATGGTGGTATAGGTAGAAACCTCCTTCTCATATGGTCTCTGGATTCATTCAGCCGCCACTGGGTGCCGATAACTGAACAAACACGGCCCACTGTCTGTAGGCGCGAGTAAATAAACAAGGAGAGCTCGTTGGACTCTGGTGTTTACCGAGTCCCCTGAGACGCTGAGGCCACTGACTTGCGAGGCAGGGCAATTTATAGCTGAGAATTAGAAGCAGCTTTGCCCTCTCATCCCTCTGTGGCTCCTCTTTTCAGCATGCTAATTAGCCATTTGCACCAGTTCTGCACCAAGCGGATCTGAGAGAAATTAACACCGATCGTCCAGATAACTGTTTACCCCCCTGAGAGTCTGCTGCCTATATCTTTTCGTCTCTGTGTAAGCTATTTGTTTAGTTGCGTCTCTTTGCTTTGTGTTCAAAGGGGCTTAAAACCAGTAAAATGATTAAAAAAGACCAATTAAGGACCAATAAACATTTGATTTTTAGTGCACCTCCCCACAAATCATTGGTCTTTGCACACTGAGCATATGCGGAGATAAGTGGCTTCAATTTACATGAGTTGCATATCTTGGTCGTA
>NW_015242128.1:0-596 GCF_001447785.1 Gekko japonicus | reverse complement strand
GATTCCTATATGAGGATCCCCTTATTATATATTATTTGTGCTCATGACCTGCTTTCCTGGGTTGCCAAACATCCGGCACTGCCCACTGTGCAAGAGAGAATTATAATTACCTATAGAACTGAGGACTTTTCTCATACCTGCCTGAAAACAAGAAGACAAGGGTCCACATGTGATAAGAACCATGAGCAGGATGGAGAAAAATAAACCAGCTATGTTTCCTCTGCTGGAACCAGTGGAAACACATAAAGAAGAGAATAAAGAAATTGTGCACATGTAATAACTAAAATGAACCAATACTGACAAGCCATTTTTGTGTGCACACTTACTGAACATTTATTCCAAATAAACAATTGTTGGACTTTTTATGTTTTATTACCAGGGTTATGCCTCATTATGTCAGAGATCTGCTTAAGGACCCGCTAACTTGTGTGAGATGACATGAAAGACAAGCCAGGGATTACTCACGTGTCCTCCCTATTATTAGTAGCCACTTTGTCTTGTAGTTCCTGAAAGCAGACAATTTTGTATGACCTTGTTCACCAGTTTGGAACAAACCTTTAGCTCACTGGTTCCCAAAGTGGGCCATACCTGGGGGG
>NW_015242127.1:0-596 GCF_001447785.1 Gekko japonicus | reverse complement strand
TCCGGAAATTTTACATCTCTAGTTCAGACTGCTTATTCTTGAGGAAGGGGTGGTGGTTCAGTGCACGTAAATCTGGGGAGCGATAGAATTTCCCCCAAATTGGATGTCCTCTTTATAATTCCGAGTGACTCGCACAGCTTCCACAAACTTCCTACCAGTAAGGAGGGCTGAGTAGTGTATCTTCTTTGGAAGGCGTTGCAGAAGATTTTGGTGGCCTTCATCTCCAGCTCGCCAGAGAGGATTGTTGGACTTTTAGTGGGTTTCCAACTGCGTTAACAGGGAGGGGGGTTGAATGGCTTGCCTGAGTCCGCAGACAGTCTTTAAATGTTCTCAGCACCTTTAAGTTCCGAGCAAACTGTTACTGGAGGAGGTTGTGGGTTGCCGACTGAGCCAAAACAGCCTAAAATGTCTCTTTCAGCTTTTCCTTTGAGATTTTTTTTTTTTGTAGGTTCAGTTGTTGGTTTGGGACCACCCAACTGCCACTTTGAAATGCGTTTATTATCTGGGTCTTTGCCACCCCTTTTTTCTCCCCAGCAGGGACCCAAAGTGACTTTCTGACAACACCTGTTTGCTCCTCCTCCTCCTCCATTATCCGG
>NW_015242126.1:0-596 GCF_001447785.1 Gekko japonicus | reverse complement strand
TTTTTCTACAAAAAAAGCCCTGCACATACATACTACATTTTCATCTGTTTGTCCCACTCTGTTGCCTATGCACACTTGCACACTGATAAAACTTAACTTTCTCCTTAAAACATATCATATAACACAAAGGGAGGAGACAATTCACCCTGTTCTGTTTCTTTTGTGTTTTGTTATCTTCCTCTGCCCCGCCTTCCACAACTCCTTGATTCCGATTTCCTAGAGCATTTAGTTCTAAACCTGAACAAGTCCTGTTTGCCACAGCTTTTGGTTCCTTCACTTTATTTTCCTCTTGTTGCTCCTCTTATTTTATTTATTTATTTATTTCAAAGGATATTCCGCCCTCCCCGCAAGCGGGCTCAGGGCGGATCGCAACAGGAGTTTTGCAAAGTCATTAAACCAATCATAATAATTAAAGAGTTAAAGCAATTAAAATGAAAAAGCACAATGATTTAAGACAAGTAGCAGTATCACTAGAAAAGGTGTCATCATCTCAAGTCACTGAAGCAGCTAGGCTGTAGCTCCCCAAAAATGAGGATCGTCTGACTCTGGGCCGTACAGAGATGGAAATTCAGCAAGGGAGGCCAAATAATTGGGCA
>NW_015242125.1:0-596 GCF_001447785.1 Gekko japonicus | reverse complement strand
AGAAAGGCGGGGTCGCTCGGAGTCGTAGGGAGAAGAGCAAGATCGGAGACGCAAGCAGAGAGGAGCCAGAGGAGAAAGGAGGGGGTGAAGAGAGAGAAAGATCTACGAGGCTTCATCGGCGAGACCGGGAGTGCGACGCCTGGTGGCGCGAGGCAGAGCGGCGAGTGATTAAAGTGGAGGAAAAAGACCAGGGAAAAGTGGAGCTGCATGGCCACGTCGGCGAGACGAGGAGGCAGAGGGAAATAAAGAGACAGTTAAAGGCACAAGATTAAAAATACAGAATTGTTTAAAGAGACCGACAAAGACACGATGTGAAAGCTGTATTAAAGCACTATATTAAAATCACAGAACTGTTTAAAGAGACAGAAAAAAGATACGATGCTAAAGCTACACAAATTTACCTAACATATTGATAATAGCTGATATTAGTTGACAACCTATTGATAATAGCTGATAGAAAGAATAAAGAAAAAACTTAAAGAAAACTAGGTATACAAAAACAGAAACTAGGCTTAATCTAGAAAAGTCACCAACATAACTCTCATACTACTCAATAAACAAAATATTGCACTAATACAATAACTAAAGATTACTCA
>NW_015242124.1:0-596 GCF_001447785.1 Gekko japonicus | reverse complement strand
GAGCAAGGGAACCTTTACCTTTAATTATGCTGGAAAATGAAGGAACAAAGAAAAATCACAGGTAGAAACAGAATTTTGATGAAGAGTGTTACTTTCAGATCAATAGGCAGTAAGGTCTTGTCTCTAGTGGTAAGTTTTCATGGGGAATATGGCATTATATTAAATGCTGTGCGGAAGCTCTGTTTCCATAATGCTTACCGCTGAATGTGCAGGAGAGGATCGTCAAGTAGTGCAAAAAGGTTGTCATGAGGAGACACTCGTGACTGAACTGAATTTTCTTCATCCCAGCCTAATACACGAACTGTGATTGGAAGCACTTTCAAGTAAATGTGCTGATGGATTTGGGCTATATAAGATTTGCATTGTGTGTATATAAGATTTGGAAGAATTGTTTGTATACATGCACCTATAAATGTTGAAATACGTGCCTCTGTGCTGTAAGATGATATCTTACAAAATTAGGTTTTATTCACATATTGGGACTTCAGCTAGAAAACATCACAGTGTTGTCTATTTTTGCCTTTATGTATTATGCACACAGTTTGGATGTTAAGGTCTGAAACACCAGTCATAAGAATTCGTACACATTCACTAAT